>NW_021167060.1:575000-592500 GCF_900634415.1 Cottoperca gobio
ACTGCTGAACTCTTCTTACCATCACATAATAATGCCGGAAGAGCTTCAGCTTCTCCAAATTCATGGCAGCTGAAAGACACATGAAAGAATTGAACGACATGAATCATCGTCTCATAGAACCTGTGGACTGAACCGGCAGCACCCTCACCTTTGCCGTCGGTGCTGGAAGCCTCCTGCAGGTGACGGATGGACCTGTAACGACAGCAGAGTTAAAGAACGATCTGCACACACAGTTATTACAGAAGTGATGGCTTCAGTTCTCATTACTGAAACACACACACAGATGTTAGTGAGCTCTCACCAGACGACGGGGAACAGGATGGCTCCGCAGCAGATGAGGTCGACCAGAAAGAGGATCTCCTTCCACAGATAGTATTCACTGGAGCCTTCCTCCGTGGACTCGATGATGATGAAGGCGACGTTAGCCAGGACCTGCAGGACGAAGAGCGAGAGGGTCACAAAACAAACTCACACACACACACACACACACACACACACACACACACACACACACACACACACACACACACACACACACACACACACACACACACACACACACACACACACCTGCAGAGGGATGACGATCATGAAGATCTTCTTCTCCTTGTCAGACAGGATGTATTTAACGAAGGCCCAGCCGGTGCCGATCAGAGCCAGCGTGATGAAGAGGAGCGCCCCCTTCAGCCTGCAGAGCGCATGAAGACACAAGATGAAGACGCAGCTCGAGGTTAAAGTTCAGCAGCAGGTGTTATGACAGACGCTGCATGATGGTCGAGTACAGAAACCTTTAGGAGTTTTAAATGCAAACAAACTGCTGTTGCTTTATGGACAGGTTCATGGTGGAACCGGCAGCGCCCCCTACTGGTACCGACTGGACCTACGGCTTAGGAGGAGACGTCAGAAATGTGTTTTTTTAAGTATAGATGTCATGTGACGAGCTGTGTAAATGTTTAACTTGAACTCTAGCGCCCCCTTCAGGCCTACTGGGCTTGTTCAGCTGCATTAGGACAGAACTTCCAATCATTTGTGAAAGTTTTCTGTGTCGACATTAAATCGTCTCACAGGAATTTGCTTAAACATTTTAAACTCAAATGAAAAAGGTTTTCTTGAAGACGACATGGTGCAGAGTACTCACAGGTGAGTGATGTAATACATGACGGCCCAGCCTTCGATAGGATGACCCTCAGTGTTGATGAAGTGATAGTTGATCTGAGAGACGGAGAGAGAAACATGCAGGTGAGCCGTGAGCAGAACAGACAAAGTGCAAAGGAGTACAAAGGTACTCACGCTGTGGAAGACCAGAGAGACGGACTTAGTGAAGGCGAGCGCCGCCATCAGCCAGTGGATCTTAAACACGCTGTACCTGCAGAACACAACAGCTTCAAAACACATTCCGTACACGTGTTGAAATGAGATCAGAATCACACCTGCTGCTTAGAGTCCTTCAGTTACTAAACACTCAGTGACATGTTGACGTGTGTTAGATGAGTGTGTGAGTGACACCTGTAGAGGAACTGTACCTGTGCTTCATGAGCGTGTACACCCAGACCATGGCAGCAGTGAAGAAGACTCCGGCCATCCCGATGTAGAGGCGAGACAGGGGGATCTCTGCTGCAGACAGGTAGCCGTCTGGATTGTGCTCCGTCACCTCCACCTGCAGAGGACACGCACACAAACTGAGCCTCACGAGCAGATACAGCTTCAGGACCGTCCTCGCAAAACTGCCGCTTTAAAGAAGTAGGTTTTAAAATGAAATGAATTTGCTTTAGTGTTTGATAATAAATAAATATACTATATAATATATAGTTTATATAATAAATAAACACAGGAAGGTCGATTAAAATGTAAAATGAGAGCAAATATAAATTTATAGAAACAATTATAAAATGGAGAAGAAAAAGGTACAAAAATATAAAAAAGTAATTATGTGTATAATAAATACTGTGAAGGAATATCACACACACACACACACACACACACACACACTCACAGATAACGAGTAGGGCTTCTTGACTCCAGGCACTCTGTTCTGACAGTAGTGGAACTTCAGGGTGTACAGACCCTCGGCCAGCAGACTGAACACCATGTGGAACTGTGAGGACGCAGAGAACGAGTCACGCAACAGAAACACATCAAACTTTGTTCCACGTCAGAGTAAAGAAGAGGAGCTCACGCTGAAGCTGTAGGAGCCGTTGACTTTGTCCAGAGATAAACTCATCTGTTTGGTCTTCTCCAGCTGGAAGCAAAGAAAGATTAGAAGCTGGTTTTATGATGCGATGACACAGAACAGCCTCACAGACCAGCCTCACAGAACAGAACAGCCTCACAGACCAGAACAGCCTCACAGAACAGACCAGCCTCACAGACCAGAACAGCCTCACAGACCAGCCTCACAGAACAGCCTCACAGACCAGCCTCACAGACCAGCCTCACAGACCAGCCTCACAGAACAGACCAGCCTCACAGAACAGAACAGCCTCACAGACCAGAACAGCCTCACAGACCAGACCAGCCTCACAGACCAGAACAGCCTCACAGACCAGCCTCACAGAACAGACCAGCCTCACAGACCAGCCTCACAGAACAGCCTCACAGACCAGCCTCACAGACCAGCCTCACAGACCAGCCTCACAGAACAGACCAGCCTCACAGAACAGCCTCACAGAACAGCCTCACAGAACAGACCAGCCTCACAGAACAGCCTCACAGAACAGACCAGCCTCACAGACCAGCCTCACAGAACAGCCTCACAGAACAGCCTCACAGAACAGACTCACAGAACAGACCAGCCTCACAGACCAGCCTCACAGAACAGAACAGCCTCACAGACCAGAACAGCCTCACAGAACAGACCAGCCTCACAGAACAGAATAGCCTCACAGAACAGCCTCACAGAACAGACCAGCCTCACAGACCAGCCTCACAGACCAGCCTCACAGACCAGCCTCACAGACCAGCCTCACAGAACAGACCAGCGCTCACAGACCAGCCTCACAGAACAGAACAGCCTCACAGAACAGACCAGCCTCACAGAACAGAACAGCCTCACAGACAGCGCTCACAGACAGCGCTCACAGACCAGCCTCACAGAACAGACCAGCCTCACAGACCAGCCTCACAGACCAGCCTCACAGAACAGCCTCACAGAACAGCCTCACAGAACAGACCAGCCTCACAGACCAGCCTCACAGAACAGACCAGCCTCACAGAACAGACCAGCCTCACAGAACAGAACAGCCTCACAGAACAGCCTCACAGAACAGACCAGCCTCACAGACCAGCCTCACAGAACAGAACAGCCTCACAGAACAGACCAGCCTCACAGAACAGAACAGCCTCACAGACAGCGCTCACAGACAGCGCTCACAGACCAGCCTCACAGAACAGCCTCACAGACCAGCCTCACAGAACAGAACAGCCTCACAGACCAGCCTCACAGACCAGCCTCACAGAACAGACCAGCCTCACAGAACAGCCTCACAGAACAGCCTCACAGAACAGACCAGCCTCACAGAACAGCCTCACAGAACAGACCAGCCTCACAGACCAGCCTCACAGAACAGCCTCACAGAACAGCCTCACAGAACAGCCTCACAGAACAGACCAGCCTCACAGACCAGCCTCACAGAACAGACCAGCCTCACAGAACAGCCTCACAGAACAGACCAGCCTCACAGACCAGCCTCACAGAACAGCCTCACAGACCAGCCTCACAGAACAGCCTCACAGAACAGACCAGCCTCACAGACCAGCCTCACAGACCAGCCTCACAGACCAGCCTCACAGAACAGCCTCACAGAACAGCCTCACAGAACAGACCAGCCTCACAGAACAGCCTCACAGAACAGACCAGCCTCACAGAACAGAACAGCGCTCACAGACCAGCCTCACAGACCAGCCTCACAGACCAGCCTCACAGAACAGAACAGCCTCACAGACAGCGCTCACCTGGAACGTTTCCTCCACTTTTGCAGCTTCGACTGCCGTCTGAACTGTTTTTTCCAGAACCACAGAATCCACTTCCTGTTTGTTCAACTTAGTTTCTGGTTCTTGTGCAGCGTTGTCTTCACTTGATGAAGGCTTTTCCCCGCCAATTGTAGCAGCAGGAAGAGCAGACGTGTCCCTGGCTGTCCTCACACCTGCAGGGAACAAACGTCACGTTCCTCCGGTTCAGCTTTCTTTTTGTTATATTTCATGCCTTTATGATAGGGAAGTGCAGATTGTGAAAGGGGAGAGCAAACGCCACAGGTCGGACTCGAACCAGTGGCCGCTGTGGGCAAAGACTCAGCCTTTGTATATGGGACGCCTGTGCTACCGGTTGAGGTACCGGGACGCCCCTGTTCAGCTCTTTTTAACATCTTTCTATTTGGAGGCGATATATCGAAAACACTCCATGTTTTCCGTGTCCGATGTAGTAAATGACTCCATCGGACATCAAGTACAAGTGTTAACTGTCACGTAAGTCTTTTAAGAGACAGAAAGTGGGAGAGTGTTTTTATATCTGGAAGGAAGCAGGCACAGAGCCACGAGTCAGAACGAAGTGACTCAACACGTGTTCAGGGCAGAACTCGTCCCCACGATGTTTTGTGATGTGGGGGTGTGTGTATACTCGATATTATGGTAAGAGCGTGTAAGAACTGACTTCAAAATAAAAAGGGACCAAGAACAGACTTCAAAATAAAAGGGACCAAGAACGGACTTCAAAATAAAAGGGACCAAGAACGGACTTCAAAATAAAAGGGACCAAGAACGGACTTCAAAATAAAAGGGACCAAGAACGGACTTCAAAATAAAAGGGACCAAGAACGGACTTCAAAATAAAAGGGACCAAGAACTGACTTCAAAATAAAAGGGACCAAGAACGGACTTCAAAATAAAAGGGACCAAGAACGGACTTCAAAATAAAAGGGACCAAGAACGGACTTCAAAATAAAAGGGACCAAGAACTGACTTCAAAATAAAAGGGACCTTCTGGTGAACGTGATCGGAAATTTCAATAAGTCAGTCAATAGTTAATAAATAAAACTAAATAAATAAAATGGGAATTTAAAAAAGAAAATCTACTGCCAGCAACCTGTAATAAGAAAAGAAAACTTGAATTTCATTTGTGTAAATAATTAGTCAAACTTAATAAATAATATTTAGACCAATCTGACCTAAAAGTGCATTTCAGAAGTTTCCTGTTTCACACACATTTCCCTTCAAAATAAAGCGCACCACTTCAGAGCGTCACTCAGAGAATATCAGAAGTGTTGAATACGAGCCGCGACGCATCAAAGGGTTAAAACAGTTAACAGATATATTGTAAAAGTACTGAGATATTATTTAAGAGCCATCTCGTCCTGAATCCATCATTCCTTCATGTGACGGGTGTGACACCGACCTTTTGAAACTTCAGCCTTCGACTTTGCTATGAGGACGTTGTCTTGGTCCCCCATCACTTTCACATTGACACTGCACACAAACATACATTATACAGTCATATTTCATGTTAGGCTACGGTACAGTAATACACACTTGTGCACGCTGGAGCTGAAACACACACACACACACCTGAGGTTGTCGATGTCAATTAGAAAAAGAATGAGCGGCTCGTTGTTGGTGAACTTTGTGAGCGTGAGCGGGCACGTCTCCGTCTCCTCCGCCTGCAGACAATAAGAAGTAAAAATCACAATGCAAACTCACATGTCATGACACAAACATGTTGACCTGCAGGCAGCCAACCAATCACAATCCTTCTGCATCAATCTACCAAACTAGCAGAGCAGCCCGTCGTCCACAACCTGAAAACAATCGAGGAACACGAGGAACAAACACCCAAAGGGAAGATTCTGTTGCAAAGAACTCAGTATTATGGAAATAATTTGGCTTCAGAAGGGATGTTTCTGTATTCTTTCATATGGTAATATGGACACGTGTCAACACTGAAACAGCAGAGATTTGATGCTTCAGTACCTCACATCCTGGACTCAAGATAACGGGGTGATGTGTACTCACCGTGTAGGACAGGACTCCATTCACACGCGACCTGGAGAGCGTGAAACCCACCTGAAGAGGCAGAAAAGTGTTCAGTCGAAGCGTCGAGGACCTTTAGTGTGAATAACATGTTTCACTGGTCACCGCAGCAGCACGATGTGTGTGTGTGTGAGTGCCGGTAATATAGGGACATGTGGAGTATTGATGTGCATGTTTGGATGGAGCTCTGTGGCACAGAGGAACACATCACATCAGGCTGCGATACACAGGCAGCATCCTTCAACGCTGATACTAATACATTCAATAATAACCAGCGAGCTCCTTACAGGGTGAACGCTGTAGTTCACCAGCTGCTCTGGGATGCGCAGAGACACCAGGTTGACTTCTAGAGTCCCGTTAGCGTAGAAACCGAAGTTGTTGAGATCGACAGCGACCCGAGTTTCATTCTGGGAAGAAAGAATAAATAAAAAGTGAGAGCTGAGCTGCAGGACAGAGCACAGTGCTTTTCATTACACATAATGTAATAGAATAAAACTATAAAAGAGAGATAGTTAGGAGAAATAGAACAACACCAACGACAGATAAGAAAAGGAGGATCTTGGAACTAAAGCATCAAACTGAACTGAATGTGCAGAATGTGGGTCTTTAATTTTGATTTAAAGTATTTAATGTGGGAGAACAGCTCAACAGAACGACAGCAGACAGAACAAGTGTTAATGCTCTACAAGTAGAAGTCCTGCATTCAAAACCTCCCTCAAGCAGGAAGTAGCACCTAATGCCAGTGGCTGCTTCACACACACACACACACACACACACACACACACACACACACACACACACTGCATGTTGTTTATCTCCAGCTGTATCATTAAAGGCAAAATACACCCAAAAAATCATGTATCCAAAAATAAATAAAAAGGTATTCCAGGTAAAATTCCTCATTATGCAGAATTGCTACTTTTACAATAATATTAATATATTGTATGATAATTATTGATGTATTAATTGTTTCACTTGAATGTGAATTACTTGATATACTGCTGTAAAACATCATTTATTAGTTGATTTCTATTATATATATTATTAGTGAAGTCTTTAAATGTCTTGTTGTGTCACTTTAATATAAAACAAAGAGAAGCAGCTGGAAACAGACTTTAACTAATAATGGACTATTATTAGTTGATAAAAGATGTCGTGGAGAAGAAAGTACCTGTGGAGTAAATATACTTCGTTACTTTTCACCACTGCTAGCAGAGAAGCTTCTGGTATCGACCTCGTAATTAAGTTTTAATATTTGTCTTTACACCAAGTTTTAAATGGTCACAACACGACAGTCTGGATCATCGTCCAAGCTAACTACAGCTAACGAGCTAACAGCTAGTGCTCCACGTTAGCTCTGTAGCGAACATGACGGTGGTTCAGAGTCCTACCTTCAGGGTGAGCTTGTGGATCCTCGCGTTGCAGCCCGTCAGCAGCAGCAGGAGTAAATATCCGGCCGCAACAGCGCCTCTGTGCGCCGCAGCCATCGCCAGGCAGCAAACAGCCGTTAGCTGCTAACGTTAGCTGCTAACGTTAGCAAGCGACAATCCTGACAGATGGCTAAATAGCAAGCTAGCTAGCAGTCCTAACAGTATACGAGGCGAGTCACAGCGATGTTAACCCTTAAATTCCGTGTATTGGTTCTTTAAGTACGTCGTTTATGATCAAATTATAACCATTTATGTTGTGTTTTCCGGTTCTTTTGTGATTTCATCGCGTAAGGTAACAGCTAGCCTGGCTTCCTGGTCCCGAATCAAGAACAAAACATTAAGCAAGGTATGGACAAACGCGTCAGCGGGTGGAGACTTACTTCCGGTACACTGCCATAAATATGACAGTATGACGATACCATGCAGAAGAAAATCTATGAAAGTATGACAAATGTGATTTATTAAAGTTCTCTGCATGAACAACCCATAATCGTGTGTTATTTCTCAGTCAAGCAAGAGTTTTTCCACTTTCATACAGTTGACTATACCTTGTACTTGTTGTCCTAGAGTCACGTGGTTCAGTTTTCTGACTCCACGTCGGATGAAAAGTCTCCGGGTTGCCATGTCTGCATAGATTTGACATATTTGACACGTGGAAGTAAAGTTGTTATGCAATTTATTGAAGCAATGTTTTATTTTTCAGAAACCGAGAAAAGCATCTTTTGTTTGTGAGGCTTTTTTTTTAAAACTTTAAATACTTATTTTTATGCCAAACTTCGCATCCAGTTTAAATGCTAAAATAAGATTTGGTGCAATATACACGGTCCAAAAAATAATAATGACAAACAAACCCCACGATAAAACTAATCCAGAGGGCCTAAGTAAAAAAAAAGAAGAACGTTTTTATTATTAAAGCCTGCATTAACTTATTTCCTGGGGGAATATATATTTGAATATATATATATATATATGAATATATATTTATATATACACACATTTATAAGTGAACGTCTTACCGTCGTGCTGCACTCAGAGGACAATATATATATATATATATATATTTCTAAGTGAGCAGAGAGCAGAAAGTGTGAGCGTGCACAAACACTCGACATGTGCACGTGACAGACGGGAAGAGGAAAGTTCGAGCAAGTTCTGACCTCTCTGATCATAACCAAACACCATTACTGAATTATATTATAAGGTGTTATTATTTCATATCATAACATGTAGTCAGCTCATCCTGTTTTCTTATATGATGTTTTATTGTGATGTAGAACTCGACGTGGAGCTACACATTACAACAGTGTTATAGAACAGATGTTATTACTTGTAGAGCAGTTAGATATTCACTTAAACAACTTGAACAAGTCTTAAAGGCGGCTGAATATTCATCATCTATATCTATATATAATATATATAATTAATTAATAAATATATTATATGGTGAAATGATCACACGTGCACACAATAATCAAATACAAAGAAAATCCCTCTATTGATAAGCATAGACGTTGAATAAAAACATTTTAATATAGTTGTAAGAAGATAAAGAATTCAGTGATGTCATCAGTTACATTTAAGACTTTTTAATGCCTCTGAATCTTTAACAGATGTTTCTAGTTATTCTCAGATTTTCAAATGCAGCATCAGAAAAAGGCGATTGTCTTAGTGTTGTCAGACTTTGAAAGATGTGCTTATTTATAATAATGAACTCAATGCTTTTTAGGACCTGTGAGACACATCAGTGTTGTCTGCTGTAAAAACAGACAATGATAATATACTGAAAATATATATGAAATGTCTTCATAGGTGCTCCGAGACAGACACTGTGCATTAATAAACATTTAAAAACTACTGTGATATAACGCATTGATTCATGTTATTATACTGGTTATAAACGCTAAATGATGGAGACTTGAAGACGTTCACACTTTGTGTTACAATATGCAAACTTTTCCATTTTCACTCTTTACTCTATTTTATTGTTGATGGTGAACTTCAGTAAATGTCCACTCCCCTTCCCCAGTGGGCAGGTATATTTCATTGATGGTGATATTCAAAGATACAGAGGAGCCTTCGGTCACGACCTGGCCAATGTTCACGCTTCCATTCTGAGCCAATATGGTGGTACCAGGAGCACCAGGAGCAGACTCTGTAGAAGTTTCACGAAATGGATTACCAAATGCAGACACAGCAGTTACTTTAGAAGGTGTAGAAGGTAGCAACTGTATTGGACGTCTACGAGATCCAGACTCTGTAGAAGTTTCATCAAATTGAAACGGTATTGACTGTATTAAAGGTCTACGAGGTCCAGACTCTGTAGACGTTTCATCAAATTGAAACGGTATTGACTGTATTAAAGGTCTACGAGGTCCAGACTCTGTAGACGTTTCACGAAATGGAAACGGTATTGACTGTTTTGGATGTCGAAGAGGTCCAGACTCTGTAGAAGTTTCATCAAATTGAAACGGTATTGACTGTATTAAAGGTCTACGAGGTCCAGACTCTGTAGACGTTTCATCAAATTGAAAGGGTATTGACTGTATTAAAGGTCTACGAGGTCCAGACTCTGTAGATGTTTCACGAAATGGAAGCCAATTAAGAAATGTAGACTCTGCAGTTACTGTAGAAGGTGTAAAAGGTGGCAACTGTGTAGGAGGTTCCACAGCAGAGGAGGAGGTGTCGGCTGCCGCTGTGATCCCCCCTACAGATGAAAAAGATCCAGATGGAGAAAATCAGTACAAAGAAAACAGACATGTAAACAACAACAGGAAAGTAACTGATTTATCTCACAAGTTAAAACGCACACTGTGTCATTTTCTGCCACTCGGGTTTCTCAATACAACAATAAGGAAAGACATCGAGAAGTAGCGTGGCATCATGGGAGTGCTGGACAATGGGCGAACCTGAAGGGCTGCGAGTCAAGCTGATGCAAACGTTAGCTTAGCTTATTTCTTTGAGAACTTAAGATCCAGACGTTCAGGAGGTTTTTACCAGCTGCAGAATTCTCCTCAGAGGTCTCCTCCTCTCCAAAACAAATGGACTCGCTGATTAAAAACACTGAATAAATCAGTTTCACTTTTAAAATCAGTGTTTTTTCGGTGAGCACTGGGCAGAGGGGCCACAAGCTAAAGGCTAACAAATGCTCAACTTGTGTCTCTGAGAACTTAAGATCCAGACGTCCGAGGACTAAAACATTACACATTTCTCTGAACACAACTCACTACATATTCAACACAGGGAGCGTTATTACACTTTTTAATGTAGAAATGTTACGTATTACTCCTTTAAGAAGTGTCCACTGCCCCTGCATAGCTGGTCCATAACCTCTTTGCAGCGTTGTTGTTCCCCATAATGCACAGGATCTCAGCAGTGATGCTCACGGCCGACTCTTCACCGTAGCTCTCGATCATCCTCCTCACAGTGTCCATCCGGGAGGCCATCTCCAGCCGGGGTGTAGGAATTGCTCTGTAGCCGTCACAGACAGCCCGGTGAGGTGCCACTTCAGAGACTCAAAGTCATCATTGCGCAGCTTCTCCAGAGTCTCCAGCAGGAGCAGTGGAACCCTCATGTCTGCTCACTGCAGATAGAAGAGGGGAATTACGTTTCCAGATTAGCCTTTGTTGTTAAAGGAGTAATCCGACAATACATTTATTTTAGATGACAAGATCCAGAGCGTTCTCATGTGGCTGCTGCCCTCCACCGAGAGATATCAGCCAGACAAGCCGAGATCCTGCCTCCACCTGGTTTCAGATCTGGGAAAAGACAGGATCAGTTGAGTGTCATCTGCGTAGCTGTGGTAGGAGAAGCCATGAGAGTCAATGACAGAGCCAATTGACTTGGTGTACAGAGAAAAGAGAAGGGGACCCAGGATGGAGCCCTGAGGTACTCCGGCGATGAGTTGACAGGGGTCTGACATAGCCCCTCTCCAAGTTACCCTGTAGGTCCTTTAGGTAGGATTCAGCAGGAGAGAGCAGGGGGGGGGGGGGGGGGGCAGAGGTAACGAGAGATAGAACTTCATTCGAAGAGAGAGTGGAGAAAGAAGAAAGGGTGGGGGAAGTGATGTGGATGGTGAACAGTTGATGTTAGTCAGCAAGTCGGAAAATAAAGAGCATATGTCATCTATCTTTTTTACAAAGTAGTTGACAAAGTGGGATGGTAGGAGGTGGGGGACTGGGAGGATCGAGGAGGGTGGAGAAGATATAGAAGAGTTTTTTGGGGTTGGAGAAAGAGGGTTGAACTTTTTGTTGGATTAATCAAATCAAATTTATTTATAAAGCCCAATATCACAAATGACACATTTGTCTCAGTGTGCTTTACAGACTGTACATATGACACCCTCTGTCCTTAAACCCTCTGTCCTTAGACCCTCTGTCTTTAGACCCTCTGTCTTTAGACCCTCTGTCCTTAGACCCTCTGTCCTTAGACCCTCTGTCTTTAGACCCTCTGTCCTTAGACCCTCTGTCCTTAGACCCTCTGTCCTTAGACCCTCTGTCTTTAGACTTTCTGTCCTTACACCCTCTGTCCTTACACCCTCTGTCCTCAGATCCTCTGTCCTCAGACCCTCTGTCCTCAGACCCTCTGTCCTTAAACCCTCTGTCCTCAGACCCTCTGTCTTTAGACCCTCTGTCTTTAGACCCTCTGTCTTTAGACCCTCTGTCCTTAGACCCTCTGTCCTCAGACCCTCTGTCCTCAGACCCTCTGTCCTTAGACCCTCTGTCCTCAGACCCTCTGTCCTTAGAACCTCTGTCCTTAGACCCTCTGTCCTTAGACCCTCGCATCGCACAAGGAAAAACTTCCTAAAAGAAACCCCATAATTAAAGGGGAACATCTCCTCAGGGAGAGACTGAGGAGGGATCCCTCTCCCAGGACGGACAGACGTGCAATAGATGTCGTGTGTACAGGATAAACAACATCGTACAAATACAACATTTGACAGAAACGATGTTGTGTTGAAAAAGAGTAAGTTTGGATGTATCCAGTATAATGTCAAAAAGGCTTCCCGGTGTCCAGCAGGACCAGGGCAGCAGGCGCAGCCACGATTCCTGATCCTGACGTAAACTTTATCAGTGGCAACCTGCCACATGAGAGACACAGAAACTCTGGGGATGATGCCCCGGATGATGAGTTAGTAACATTCATTTACATAAATGCATACAGATAGAGAGGGAGAAGAAGAGAGGGAGGGGAGGAGAGAGGAAGAGAAGGAGGAGAGAGAGGACAGAGAGGAGGACGAAGGAGGAGAGAGGAGAGAGGAGAGAGTCTGTGGCAGAGTTGGCAGCATCAGTGAGGAGTCAGATGAAGGGAGGGCAGAGAGGAGGGAGAGAGGGAGCGAAGGTTACGACGGAGAGGTAGTTTTCGGGGAGATAGGTTTTGTTAGATTGGGAGAGCGGGAGAGAGGAGGATATGAAGAAGTGATCAGAGATGTGAAGTGGGGGTTACAGAGAGGTCTTAGGTCGAGTAGTTTCTGGTGAATATGAGGTCGAGGTGGTTGCCAGCTTTGTGAGTAGGAAGGGACGGAGACAGGGAGAGAGCAAAAGAAGACAGGAGAGATATTAAGTCTGTTGACTTCTCTGACTGGATGTTGAAGTCACCGAGAAGAACGAGTGGACGCCGTTTTCAGGGATGTTGGACAGGAGAACGTCCAATTCCTCCAAAAACTCCCCCAAAGGACCTGGAGGACAGTAGAGAACAACAATGTTTAATGCAACTGGCTTTGTTACAGTGACGGCATGAAATTTGAAAGATGAGTGAGTGAAGTCTGGCAGTGGGTAAAGAGAAAAACTCCATCTGGGAGTGATCAGCAGACCAGTGCCACCTCCTCGTCCAGTGGTTCTGGGCGAGTGGGAGAAAGCGTCGCTGTGGAGAGAGCAACAGGGGTGGAAGTGTTATCAGGTGTGATCCAAGTCTCAGTGAGGGCAAGGAAGTCGAGGGATTGATGGGAGGCGTAGCCAAAGATGAACTCTGTCTTGCTAGTGGCTAACCGGCAGTTCCACATGCCTCCTGTGACGAGGTGTTGGGTCTGAGAGGAGCGGGTGGGATATACAAAAGCAAAGCGGTTAAGCTGGTATTGTAAACATGTGCGAGGCCTGTGATATCTACAAGAAGAGACATGAACGGGAAGGAGAGGGAAGAGCAAGCAGACCGAAATACTTATCCTCCTCACGAAAGACTCCTTTGTCTTCGTCCTCCGAGTCTTCGTCCTCTGAGGCTGCCGCTCCAACAAATGCTGTTTCCTTAAATTAAGACTCAATAACCCAGGTGGCTACAGCTGTGTTAGCCACACCCACTGTGATCAGCCACAGGATGAGTCTGACGTCTCACAATGAAACTCAAGACTTGCAAACAAAGTATACTTTAGCAGACAACCTACAGTGTTTGCCCAACCATTGTCTTGAGTAATAATCCATGCCCAAAAAGCTAAACCATGCACTTGTTGTGTTAAATATACTTGTCTTGAGACAAAATGTATATAAAGTTGCAGAAAAAGTTGTTTCAAAATATTATTTAAAATATCAAATAGCTCTCAAACACCCCTAAAATAGCATTTTTCTCTTGTCCCAGCTTCTTGGTGAGCAACTCGTCAACCGAGGGTTAACAAGGTCTATCTGACAAATTGGACACATTTGAGGTCTATGTCTCAAAGGGCTTTAAAGTGAACAGGGTCTATCTGCATCACTCATTTATGCAGCGTTTGTATATATTTGCTGAGTCAGTGTGATCTACAAAGGTCTATCTCCACATGTTCAAGCATCATGTTAGTATCACAAAGGTCTATCTGCTGACAACCAATAGCAGGGCGGGAAATGAATCACGTGATCATGTGAAGCACAGGATGAACTTATTCAGAACGTTTTGCTGCCGACTGTTTTATATGTAATCTAGTAGATAGTAGTTGAAGTTAAGATCATTAGTAGTTCAATAAAAAGTCTTAAAAATTCAGATTTATTAGCAAATATAATTTTCACTTTTAAGTTTCCTGCCACGTGGAACTTGTGTAAACATTTAGAGCTTAAAATGAAGCTAAGTTGCATAAAATACAGTTGAGGGTTAAATCTTCGGGGGGGAAATGTCAGATAGACTTGGGACTCTGGGTTTCCAACAATAGAACCACAAAGGTCTATCTGCACAATGAGTTTAGTTTCTACCCATAATGCACTGAATTGGCCCAAACAGTCTTAACTTCACTACCTAGCATGCAGCATGTGATGTGTCAACATGGGTTGGAGTTGGTTTAATAGTGTCCACGTTATGAACTGCTGAACTTTCAAATGCGTTTTTCTCAAAACTCGTCAAAGTGCAGATAGACCTTGGTAACCCTCAGTTGACGAACTTGCATGTCAAATATAACATTTAATATAGGATTTATCTTTACTTTTTTGGTATTATTCTATTGATATATGTCTCTTGTAATGGTAAAATCTATTTACCATTTCATCAGCAAGTTATGTGCTACCACCATGGGTAGACCAAAGGTAAGTCCTCCCTTTTACTTTTAATATATTTCCAATCTTTTCACTCTTGATGGAGTGTGGCACTCACACAAACGCAACCCTGTTACTAACATTATGAGACAACATTTTTTATTTAGTTAGATATCTGAGTGTGTCCATTCCTTGACAGTAGCATTACATTGTACAGCTAGCATTCATTCCCGAGGTAAAAGCTAAAATTAGCATTGATTTGCAACCCTGTTACTATAATTAGAGTAACAGAGTTAACATTCAGTAATAGGGTTGCATTTCCTTCAGTTTACTCTATTATTTATAGTAAAATGTCATGTGTTTGTATAATTTAGCATAATATAATGTTTTAAATATATTACTGTATTTTCCATCCATCCATCGTCTACCTCTTATCCGGGGTCGGGTCATGGTGGCAGCAGCTCCAGTAAGAACCTCAAACTTCCCTTCTCCGGGCCACATCCCCCAGCTCCGACTGGGGGATCCTGAGGCGTTACTAGGCCAGTAAGGAGCTATAATCTCTCCACCGAGGGAGGCGCCCAGGTGGCATCCTTACTAGATGAACCACCTCAACTGGCTCCTTTCAACGTAAAGGAGCAGCGGCTCTACTCCGAGTCTCTCACGGGTGGCTGAGCTTCTCACCCTATCTCTAAGGGAGACGCCAGCCGTCTGAGAAAACACATTTCGGCCGCTTGTACCCGCAATCTCGTTCTTTCGGTCATGACCCAGCCTTCATGACCAGGTGAGGGTAGGAACGAAGATCGACCGGTAGATTGAGAGCTTTGTCTTCTGGCTCAGCTCTCTTTTCGTCACAACGATGCGGTAAAGCGACTGCAGTACCGCCCCCGCTGCTCCGATTCTCCAGCCAATCTCTTGCTCCATTGTGCCCTCACTCGCGAACAAGACCTTGAGGTACTTGAACTCCTTCACTTGGGGTAAAGGCTCATTCCCTACCCAGAGTAGGCAATCCACCGGTTTCCTGCTGAGAGCCATGGCCTCAGATTTGGAGGTGCTGATCCTCATCTCAACTGCTGCACACTCGGCTGCGAACCGATCCAGTGACTGTTGAAGGTCACAGACCGATGATGCCATAAGGACCACATCATTTGCAAAGAGCAGCGATGAGATCCTCAGGCCACCGAACTGCAACCCCTCTCCTCCACGACTACGCCTCGATATCCTGTCCATGAACATCACAAACAGGATTGGTGATAAAGCGCAGCCCTGGCGGAGGCCAACATCCACTGGGAACGAGTCCGACTTACTGCCGAGTATTCGGACACAACTCTCGCTTTGGGCGTACAGGGATTGGATGGCCCTCAGAAGTGACCCCCTCACCCCATACTCCCGCAGCACCTCCCACAGTATCACCCGGGGTACCCGGTCATACACCTTCTCCAGATCCACAAAACACATGTAGACCGGTTGGGCGTACTCCCAGGCCCCCTCCAGGATCCTTGCGAGAGTGAAGAGTTGGTCTGTTGTTCCACGACCAGGACGGAATCCGCATTGTTCCTCTTCAATCAGAGGTTCGACTACCGGCTGAACCCTCCTTTCCAGTACCTTGGAGTAGACTTTACCAGGGAGGCTGAGAAGTGTGATACCCCTGTAGTTGGCAGACACTCTCTGGTCCCCATTTTTGAATAGGGGAACCACCACCACGGTCTGCCAACCCCTAAGCACTGTCCCAGACTTCCATGCAATGTTGACGAGGCGTGTCCACCAAGACATCCCCTCAACACCCAAAGCCTTCAGCATTTCTGGACGCATCTCATCAACCCCTGGGGCCTTTACACTGTGGAGTTGTTTGACTACACACACACACACACACATATAAAACATGTTTTATATTTGTCCAGTGTATATTTGATTATATCCAGTTTGTTGTTGTGTTGACATGTTTTTTATGTATCATTGATACTCTTCCTGTTAATCCTTCATTGGAAAATATATATAAAATATTATCAAACAATAGTTCCGTGGTCCTGAGTATTTATTTGTCACATTTATGTCATGATCTACAACCAAAAGTAATGTAGCCATTCAACCCTGTTACTCTAATTTCAACCCTGTTACTCTAATTTCAACCCTGTTACTATATCATTTTCTGTTAAAATAACCAATATTTTTTTCAGCTCACAAAAGTTTAAATTAATAGCTTGATTAATTATATGCATAATGTATTTGAGCAAATATTTCAAATTAAATACTGAAATTGGTAAAAAGAAACGTGTGACAATTGAAAAATTGGGCAAGATCGATTAAAAAAGCTACTTAAATTAACATTAAAGCAGTTTTATCCAAAACTACATGAGTATTTAATATGAATGTGACTTTCTTTACTTAATAGTAAAGAGTTTTATTGAATATAAAAATATAATAATACATATAAAATACCTTTTTCTGCTTAATGAGTATGTGTCACAGGGTTGCACAAAACATGGCACACAACAAATAAAACGTCTAATAAAACATTTGAAGCCTTTTCTGGCCAAATCCCTTTTTTTGATTGTTTATTATCTGTTTTTCCTAAATACATAACAAAAAATAAATAAATAAAAGGTTAATTTTTCAAAAGTGTTGATGTCT
>NW_021167060.1:597500-602500 GCF_900634415.1 Cottoperca gobio
AAACATCAGGTTTATTATTATAACTCTGTTATCATACCTTTAATGGGCATTGTAACTGATAATAATAATAATAATAATAATAATAATAATAATAATAATAATAATAATAATAATAATAATAATAATAATAATAATAATAATAAATAGTGTAATACCGTGATATTTTATGCTAGTGTTAGCGCTCTTTTTGTTTGTAGCTAGCACATGAGTCCAAAGTGTTGGATGTTTAGTTCGTAGCTTGTTACAAATCAACAAAAAGCAGAAGAAGCCAAACTGAACACGAGCGAGTGAATGTTTGTCAGAAACGTTATGAAAACGTAATCATTTCAAAAAAGTATTTTCTCAAATAAATGTGTGAACAACATTGTAAATATAAGGTGTTTAAATCAGACGGCCATTTTTTACATTTACATTAATGTCTCTTTGTACATTCAACAAACTTAAGTTTCCACGTTTGACTTTGGCTCTAAAATCCTTCAGACTTCTCATCAGGGAGCAAATCATTTTCATTCCCGCTCAGGTCGTCTGTGTTTAAGGTTATTTCGTGTTTATACAAAAGAGTACCAACAGACCCCGCTCTCCCCTAACGGTCTTAATGCAGCGATGCAGTTTGGGAGTTGTGGTGAAGTCCTGATGATGATGTTTTTAATCTAGTTGCAAAGGGGGACATTGTGGAGTCTCTTTACAAACACTCCATGAAATACAATCTTCTTCATTTTGATAGTTAGAAACACTTTCCAGATGCTTGCTTCATCTTTAAAGTTTTGCGTTTGAAACATTTCAGAAAACTTTCAATAATTGTGTAAATGTGAGTAAAGGGGAGGTTTCCTGCTGATACTAAAACAGTTTGGTGAGAGAGAGGAGCTGCAGCGGAGGAGGAGTTGGATCTCAGACGGTTTCTGTTCCTCGTCTGCACATCATCGGACTTTTATTGTTTCAGGAGAAGACGCTTTGCTTTAATATCAGTGTTTCTGTCCCCTGGATTAAAGCTTATTGTTTCTTCTTCAGTCAGATACTGAAAGAGACGGTAGGTGTCTGATTTCTACGCTTTGACATACTGCACGATAATACAACACAGAGCTTTGTACAGTGTGTGATTGTTATTGTAAAGTATAATACTGAAACACAAAGTATTGAAGCTGTATATTTTATGGAATAATACACCGTGATAGTATATTGTATGGTGTAGTGATGTTAAAGTAATACTGGAGCATGAAATTATGTATTTCATTCTTTTGTAAAATAAAGTATAAAGCATAAAGTTTTATGTATTAGTATAAAATATTACTTATCTAAATGATTATCTATCAATATTTTCATTGTTCGACCACGCAACTGATCATAACTTCTAAATATTAAACATTGGCCTCTGATATGTAAGATTTCTGCATTAAAATGTGTGAAAACACTATGCTATATATTTATGTTATATTTTTATATTTATGTTATATTTTTATATTTATGTTTTATATTTATGTTAAATATTAATATTAATATTTATGTTATATTTTTATATCTATGTTTTATATTTATGTTAAATATTTATGTTATATATTTATGTTATATTTTTATATTTATGTTTTATATTTATGTTATATTTTTATATTTATGTTAAATATTAATATTTATATTTATGTTATATTTTTATATCTATGTTTTATATTTATGTTAAATATTTCTGTTATATATTTATATTTATGTTATATTTTTATATCTATGTTATATATTTATATTTATGTTAAATATTTATGTTATATATTTATGTTATATTTTTATATCTATGTTATATATTTATATTTATGTTAAATATTTATGTTATATATTTATGTTATATTTTTATATCTATGTTATATATTTATATTTATGTTAAATATTTATATTATATATTTATTTTAATGTTATATATTTATGTTATATATTTATATTTATGTTATATATTTATATTTATGTTATATTTATATTTATGTTATATTTATATTTATGTTATATATGTATCTTTATGTTATATATTTATGTTATATATTTATATCTGTTATATATTTATATTATATTTGTATATCTATGTTATATATTTATATTTATGTTATATATGTATCTTTATGTTATATATTTATCTTTATGTTATATATTTATATTTATGTTATATATTTATATTTATATTTATGTTATATATTTATATCTATGTTATATATTTATGTCATATATATATATATATATATATATATATATATATATGTTTTTGTTGTGTACTTACATTGTCCCAATAGTTTCCAACAATTTTCAAACCCATAGAAATGTATAATTCAAATGTTTCTTTTAGATATTGATATATTTTTAAAGTTTTTTTTTAAAGACATAGCCTTTATTGGATTGTACGAGTTTAGACAGGAAAGGGATGGAGAGACAGAGAGGGCATCAAAGGGTTGGATTAAAGATCTTGGTGGTTTTTAACTCTATACTTGCCATCAGACAAACCTAAAATTGGGAGAAGTTAAATTTTTCCCGCAGCCAATCAGTGAACAGAATCCAGTGACTCCTGTGACATGTTGACTTATGCTACAAAGAATTAAGGGTTTAAGAAATTGTTTTAAAATGACTTCATATGTCAACATTAACATTCACAGTTAGACTCAAAGTGGGGAAGGCTGTTTGCATGTTTATGTTGTCCATTCAAGACCAGTTACAGACACAATCCAGAAGAAGTCTCCTTCTGTGTCTTACAGGTTTGAGGAGCTCACGTGTCACCATGAGCCGAGCCAGGACCTCGTCCACCTATCAGTTGCTTTTCTTGTTGACCGTCATCTCAATTGATCTTCCATGTTGTGCAGCGGGAGGCTCTCCGCTGACGCTCAACAACACACTCAGCAACAACACTAAATGTGGAGGTCAAAGCGGCTGCGTTAAAGGCGTTATCCTGCCACTATGGGAGCCAGAAAACCCGGCCTTCACCGACCGCGTTGCCAGAGCCACTATTTACTTTGTGGGGTTGGCGTACATGTTCTTGGGTGTCTCCATCATCGCTGACCGCTTCATGGCGTCCATCGAAGTCATCACCTCCCAGGAGAGACAGATCACCATCAAGAAACCCAACGGGGAGAAGATCACCACTACGGTGCGCGTCTGGAACGAAACTGTGTCCAACCTGACCCTGATGGCGCTGGGTTCTTCCGCACCAGAAATCCTCCTGTCGGTCGTCGAGGTTTGCGGTCACGACTTTAACGCCGGTGAGCTGGGTCCAAACACCATCGTAGGAAGTGCCGCCTTCAACATGTTTGTCATCATCGGCCTGTGTGTATCAGTCATTCCTGACGGAGAAACCAGAAAGGTGAAGCACCTTAGGGTGTTCTTCGTCACCGCCACGTGGAGCGTCTTTGCATACATCTGGCTTTACCTGATCCTGGCCGTCTTTTCTCCTGGGGTCGTTGAGATATGGGAGGGGCTGGTCACACTCTTCTTCTTCCCCATTTGTGTTGGATTCGCTTACGTGGCCGACCGCAGACTCCTTTTCTACAAATACATGTACAAGCGATACAGAGCGGGGAAGCGGAAAGGAATTATCATCGAAACAGAGGGAGAACCAGAGCTACCCTCGAAGATAGACATCGAAATGGACGGGAAAATGCTCAACTCCCACGAAGACGAGTCAGGGTACGATTTTAAGGAGCTGGACGAGGAGGAGGCCCGCAGAGAAGTGGCGAGGATCCTGAAGGAGATGAAACAGAAACATCCCGAGAAGGAGATGGAGCAGTTGATGGAGCTCGCCAATTACCAAGTTTTAACCCAGCAACAGAAGAGTCGGGCTTTCTACCGCTGTCAGGCAACCAGGATCATGACAGGAGCAGGAAACATCTTGAAGAAACACGCCGCCGACCAAGCCAAGAGAGCCATCCAGCACGATATCTGCTCTGAGGTTTCAGTGAACAACTTTTCCACCAAGGTGTTGTTCGACCCTGGTACCTACCAGTGTCTGGAGAACTGCGGCAGTGTAGCACTGAACATTGTGCGTCGTGGTGGAGATCTAACGAGCACAGTCTCCGTGGATTACGGGACTGAAGACGGCACCGCCAACTCTGGCTCAGATTACCAGTTCACTGAAGGAACTGTTGTGTTCAAACCAGGCGAGACCGAGAAGGAAATTCGCATTGACATAATTGACGATGATATCTTCGAGGAAGATGAGCACTTCCTGGTTCATCTCAGCAATGTGAGGGTCTTATCGGAGGGAGCCGGCTCAGGCGAGGCCAACCATGTGGACTCCCTCGCAAGTTTAGGTCTGCCGTGCTCGGCCACCGTCACCATCTTTGATGACGACCACGCAGGAATCTTTACGTTCGAGGAGACGGCGATGACCGTGAGCGAGAGCATCGGGGTGATGGAGGTGAAGGTGATCCGGACTGCGGGAGCTCGTGGTGTTGTGGTGGTTCCGTACAAAACCATAGAGGGGACGGCTAAAGGAGGCGGCGAGGACTTCGAGGACACACATGGAGTCCTGGAGTTTGAGAACGACGAGATCTTGTAAGTACAAATCTTTGCACAAATCTCCAGTGCTGAATAACAATATGTAGTATTGAACCATGAACTTCCCTGGTTATTCTGCAAGGCATTATGGGTATTAGAGTCTTTCTGTCAAAACCCAGAAGCTAAAGTGGCAGATACTGAATTTTGACAAATCTCAACATATCACATATCAACAAGTACATCACGTGTCAAGAGGAAGAGTTCTGTGTGATTACTATTTGACGGTTCCTTATCTGTGGGATGACATTTAGACGAAGGGTTATTAATTAGGTAATTAAGTAATTAGGTAATTAATTAATAGATTCCATCCCAGTCGGCAGATTTTTGTTTTGCCATTATACGTTTTTGCAAAACCACGTTACAAGTCGACCTTTCTGAACGCATAGTGCCACGAGATGAATGCTGTGGAACTGTTTGGTTAAGGTTAGAAAGAAAATCACACACACATGCAAATAATGTCACAGTAGTGCAGAGACACAGTT
>NW_021167060.1:607500-665000 GCF_900634415.1 Cottoperca gobio
CACAGCGGACCACAGGGGACGTCTCCAACTTCTGCACACCGCAGGACACTGAGCGGACTCTTGTGAAGCTTTAGGGATAACAAGCAGACAAGTTCAGACTCCACATACAGCTCCACACATCTTTAACATTCAATCACATCACATTCAAAGAATTAGTCCCAATGTTACATTTTCTTAAATGTTGCAACAATGTGCACATTAAATATTGTTTTGCATTTTGATGTAAAGGAATATTTCACCCACAAAATGACCGTTTGTTCATCAGTTCCTCTTGTGTTTCCTCTCCTGCCTCCGTAGAAACAGTATTTAACAACTATGTAAAACACTTCTCATCCATGTGAGACTTTATTAATCTACACCAGTTTGTAAACGGATGTTTTCAGAGTTGTGATGGTTCAGCAGAGAAAGGTTTTACACGAGGTGGGTAACTGATACACACAAGGTTACATACAAGGTTTCTGTGGCTGAAGCGACAGAAACGAGACCTGAAGCACAAACAGGAATACGTTTTCATGAGATCATGTCCTGACACAAAGACACAAAACCTCCAAACCATCTGCCGACATTAAATAAACATGGAACTGGATGAAGGCGATTTTCTGTTTTCATGCTGCGGGCACACACACACACACACACACACACACACACACACACACACACACACGCACACACAGTGGGTCAGCCTGCAGCCCAGTGAAGCCTCCAACACTCGAAGGCAGAACAAACAGAACTTCTAACTGTGTCGGCAGGTTTCACTGAAATATGACCTCAAATCAAAATTGAGTGGAAATGTATTAATAATAAATATAATCTGAGACTCTACAGTATACAGTACAGTATTTATCTTCCACAACACGTCATCTAAACACACATCAGAGTGTGTGTGTGTGTAGATGTAAACTCTCCACAGCTACATTACATAACGCCTCATGTACATATTAAACACTTGTAATATAAACTTGTGTTGATGTGAGTCATGAAGTGGGGAAGCTTCATGATATCTGTTAGTTACATGTTTGACCCTGTTCACCTGTAGTGTGTACAACATGTATGAATGTTACAATACATATCTTTAAAGGAGCTTTTTCTCACACTCTTCAGCAGAAATCTCCACTTCAGTAGCACTTACATACACCAAACTTTCCACTTTAATTCCTCTCTATATTCTGAAGCTTTGTGCAGAGGGCTTTGTTCACATGTCACTCACAGCTCATGTTATACACGCTACACTCACTACATGCAGGAGATGCACAGAGTTCTGTGTGTTGACAGGATTTAAAGTGTTTCCTTCTTGCAGTTTATAATTAATCGGCACCAACAGCGATCTTTCTGCTTTTGTGTCTCCATCACTGTGTCTGCAGGCTGCTCTCTCACATACAACACAAACTGCATCGTTTAGAACGTTTCGAGGAAACTTTTTTCAATATAAATCCACAGAGGTGAGAGCACGAGGCTGCACGTGTCCCGGCGTGAAACCAACAGTCAAATCTGCTCACATTCATTTACGTCTTAACTTCTCAAAGAGCTCCTGTTTGTTTGTGTACTCTCCACCTCCTTCTCTCCACCTCCTTTTCTCCACCACGCCGCTCACTTCTCCTCCTGCAAACTTTCTATTTGCTTCTTTTCTGTTTCAGCAAAACTATTCAGATCAATTTAATTGATGATGAAGAATATGAGAAAAACAAGAACTTCTTCCTGGAGATGGGAGCGCCTCAGCTGCTGGAGATGAGTGAGAGGAAAGGTGGGGGCGTCGCCGTAATCACTACTGACCTTTAACCTCTGAGAACTCACCTCAACGCCTCACAGGGACAAACATCCACGTCGATGTTTAGACGCTTAAAGTCACAATAATGAATTCAGCTCTTCTGTCCTCTTCTCTCCTGAGATTTTATGTGACCTACATCCAGAATGTCAATATATCCACTTAAATTCAGATTTTTTTATCGTAATATTCCAGTTTTGAGAGAGAGGCATGACCCACTTAAACTTCTCGAGGATAAAACAATTATATCTGCATTATTTGAAGCTCTGTGATTGGATGTTACTGAAGTGCACCATGGGATTCGTAGTTGACTCCAGATATTTTCTAACACATTAGTTCTGATCAGTCTCATGTTCATCCAAGACTTGGAAAATCAGCAGGAGAATCTGCACAGATTCACACTTTGATGAGTTCTGAAGCGTAAATGCAGTCGTGAGAAGTAAGAAGCTAACGTTCAGCTCTAAAGGAGCTACAGCAGGTCATATGACTTCACCACCGCTAAGCTAACGGAGGTAATGTTAGTAATGTGATGACGTTTAGTCTCATCACGCTTGTTAGCGAATAACGTTTTTAAATTCACCAGCAGAGGATTTACTGACGGATTTTATGTCGTGGAACAAAATGTTAAAATGTCTTCAGCGTGTGTGAACACAGAACTTCTAACTGAAAACACATTAAAAAAAAAAAACATTGACTTCCAGACGAGGGAACAGGAATGCTGACTCATGTCAGCTCTCTGTTGTCAAACCCTCAGAAAGTCTGCATGACTGGATGTAAGTAGGAGAAGAGTTTCTATTTTGGTGATTTTGGTGAAATGGCCCTTTAATGATAAATATCACATTTCTTTCGTTGTGACTTTAACCTCGGCGATCCCTGCAGGTGAGGTGAGCTCATCCCTGTTGCCACAGTGTTTACACGGTGACTCAGACCCCATAACGACCGCCAGCCCCTATGAGTGTGTTTGAATGTGTGTTGTTGAACTAATACATGACCTCTGACCCCCCCCCCCCCCACACACACACTGTTGTGTGTACTCTTTCCTCCACAGGAAGACCCTAGCAGTTAGAATAATTGACCATGACGAGTATGATAAGCAGGCCAGCTTCTACGTAGAGCTGCAGGAGCCATGTTGGAACAGGAGGAGATGGACAGGTGTGAGCAGCACCTTGACCTCTCAGTGACCTTTGACCTTTCGCTCTTTTCCTGCTTTTTGTTCAGTTGACTGTCGCTGTGCTGCCTTGCAACGCCATCCGATGACCTCCTATTGGTCAGAGCTCCTATTGGTCAGAGACGGGGGACTGAGAGTCACTTCCTGTCTGCATTGCCCACTGTGAGGGGCTGGTCCTGAGACTACAGGTCGGTCCTGAGTCTAGAGGCCGGTCCTGAGACTAGAGGCTGATCCTGAGACTACAGGCCGGTCCTGAGACTAGAGGCTGATCCTGAGACTAGAGGTCCTGAGACTAGAAGTCGGTCCTGAGACTACAGGCCGGTCCTGAAACTACAGGCCGGTCCTGAGACTAGAGTTCCTGAGACTAGAGGTCGGTCCTGAGACTAGAGGCCGGTCCTGAGACTAGAGGCTGATCCTGAGACTAGAGGCTGATCCTGAGACTAGAGGTCCTGAGACTAGAGGTCGGTCCTGAGACTAGAGGCTGATCCTGAGACTAGAGGTCCTGAGACTAGAGGTCGGTCCTGAGACTACAGGCCGGTCCTGAGACTAGAGTTCCTGAGACTAGAGGTCGGTCCTGAGACTAGAGGCCGGTCCTGAGACTAGAAGTCCTGAGACTAGAGGTCGGTCCTGAGACTACAGGCCGGTCCTGAGACTACAGGCCGGTCCTGAGACTACAGGCCGGTCCTGAGACTAGAGTTCCTGAGACTAGAGGTCGGTCCTGAGACTAGAGGCCGGTCCTGAGACTAGAGGCCGATCCTGAGACTAGAGGCCGGTTCTGAGACTAGAGGCTGGTCCTGAGACTACAGGCCTGTCTTGAGACTAGTGGCCGGTCCTGAGACTAGAGGCTGATCCTGAGAGTACAGGCCGGTCCTGAGACTAGAGGCCGGTCCTGAGACCAGAGGCTGATCCTGAGACTAGAGGCTGATCCTGAGACTAGAGGTCCTGAGACTAGAGGCCGGTCCTGAGACCAGAGGCTGATCCTGAGACTAGAGGCTGATCCTGAGACTAGAGGTCCTGAGACTAAGGGCTGATCCTAAGACTAGAGGTCCTGATACTAGAGGCCGGACCTGGGACTAGATGCCGGTCCTGAGACCAGGGACCTGAACAGGTGTCCTTGCATGTAGCCCGTCTGTTTGTCGTATTATACGTTTTTGTGTTTATTCATCTCACAGCGTTTGAATTTTTACTAAATTTAACATTAAACACTAAACATCATGTAGGATTCACAACTTTAACATTAAAGGGGCAGTTCACCCAAAAATACATATTAAATCTAGATAGTTTTGGTGTTAGTTGCAGAATCCAATATAAAAGAGCAAAAACAAAATAAATGTATAAAACTCAACGACAACGTCTCTTTCCAGAAATCCTGACCCGGTTAGTGAAGATGATCACACACCTTGTTGTGAGAAGTTTCATGTACGAACAATTTTCTTTTGTGCAAAAGGAAGCGTGCACTCCTGCTAACGTTACAGCTCAGCCAAGGAGGACGTATGTTTACATCTCGTGCTGTGGCCCATCCACGAGTCTGACTCTCGTCCTTCTACGCAGTGATACGGGTAAAAAGAAAATAGTTCCTACATGAAGGTCTGTGGGTCATCTTCAGTAACAGGATCAGGATTTCTGGAAAGAGACATTTCTGTTTTTTTTGCCGGTTTGTGCCAAAACTATCTCGACTGATAAATAGCTCCGACTCGAAGAACTGTCCCTTTAAATTCTTCTTACAGTCTAACGTTGTTTTCCTGCTTCATGTTCATCCATGTGAGGTTCAGGGCCCTGTTGATGCAAAATGTTTTGTCCTTAAACTCAAACCTGTAAACCTAAAGGTTTATTCTCGCTGAGCTGCATCAGGACATTTTTAAAGACGACCATAAACAAATCATTTTCAGCTACAAATGAACTTCTCTAGAGATGGTGAGAAAGTGTTTGGCACTCCGCTTTGTTTGTTTTCATCTCTTCTGTTTCTTCTCTTCAGCTGTGCTGCTGCAGGAAGTCGGTGAGCTGCTTCACCCTTTTTCTCTGTCCTGCTGTCTGTTTGTCTTTCTGTCCCTGTATCTCGTTCATCAAATCTCTGCCAGCATTGAGATACTAGAGAAGACGACTACAGCCTGGCATTAGGGGAATAATGAGAGGAGGATTTTTTTATTCTCCATTTTGCATTTCAAAAATAAAGTCGAAATGTCAAGAAAAAAGTATTACATTTTTCTTATTCCACTTTATTCTCAACATTTCGATTTTATTCTTGAAATGCCAAATTTATACTCATATTTAAACTTTATCGACAAAATGCGAAATCTCACCTTTTCCCTGATGTCTGGCTCGAATACTCTTCAGTAAAATACAGTTGGCTTCATGTTTTCTGTTGGTTTTTGCATTATTTAAATGAAGAATAACTGAACACATTTTGACTTCTAGTTTCATTTTTTCTAACCTTTCAGGTGGATTCGTCAGAACAGGTGGGTGAACCCAAACACGTAGATTCTTCACACTGAAGTATCTTTCTAAGCTTCTTACCAGACAAACAGCAACACGCACAATAACAGAGCACAGCGTCGCAGGAAACCTCTTGTCACTCTGTGGAGGGAAATTAAAGTAACTTTCATCCGTTTCTGAAAGCTAGCTTACCAGGCTATTGCAATGCGTTGGCTATGCTCTCTTCCTGCTTCCCAGCAGGCATTGCAAATGTCAATGCAACACATGACACACATTGACGCATATGATTGCATCAACACGGTGCATTAACGCACTGCACCGTGTATTAACGCACGGTGCATTAAGTGCATTCATACATTAACATAATTATTCTTTCAAGCTGAGATGTTCCAGAACTGTCTCTGGTTCTGGTTTTGTTTTTGACATCAGTTTCTGGTTACCTGTTCAGGTGGAGACGTCTACAGGAAGGTCCAGGGACGAGATCACCCCGCCCCCTCTGCCATCATCAACATCATAGGTACGTCAAACATCAGTGTGAACGTCCTCGACATAGTCACTATACTATAACTTTTGTAAATACTTTTAAAATATTATGATATGAATTTTTTCATGATATTTTTCGATTCCTGTTTGTCTCTCAGAGGACGGGGGTGAGGATGTTTTGACGAAGAAGGAGGAGGAGGAGAGGCGGATTGCGGAGATGGGCAGGCCGATGCTGGGCGAGCACATGAAACTGGAGGTGGTGATCGAGGAGTCGTACGAGTTCAAGGTGAGATAATGTCATTATTAAGACATTCAAATAAATCTAAAGCGTAATATCTATTATCAGATTGATCATCAGATAAGTGACCAAATTGATTATTTGTAATAAAATAAATACCAGCAGGAAGATTTGACTGGTTTCTGGGCCTTTAATGCAACACTGCAGGAGAAACATGTTTCATGCTCTGCTCAATATTTATCTTCAGAACTCGTGTTCTTCAGACGAGAGGAAGCATGAGAACATGAGAGTGTGTGTGTGTAACTGTGTGTGTAGATTTAAACTCTCCACAGCTACATTACATAACACCTCATGTACATATTAAACACTTGTAATATAAAGTTGTGTTGATGTGAGTCATGAAGTGGGGAAGCTTCATGCTACCTGCTGGATGTTTGAGCCTGTTCACCTGCAGAGTGCTGCTGTGTTTCAGAGCACGGTGGATAAACTCCTGAAGAAGACCAACCTGGCGCTGGTGATCGGGACAAACAGCTGGAGGGAGCAGTTTGCGGAGGCCATCACCGTCAGCTCTGGTAAGAAGTCGTTCCAGGTGAAGAACAGCTGGATGAAGTATTCTCACTTGAGTAAAAGTACAAATACTTCAGTGTAAATGTTAATCAAGTAATAGTATGTAAGTATAATCAGGAAAATGTACTTAGTACTTCGTATTAAAGTAAAAGTACGACTATATTATTATTACTCATGCATTCATTTTATTTTTACAACCAATAAACACTTAAACACAACAAAATAATTTATAAATAGACAGAGGCACAAACACACACACAAACAAACACACACACAAACAAACACACACACACAAACAAACACACGCACACACACAAACACACACACAAACAAACACACACACAGAAACAAACACACACACAAACAAACACACACACAAACACACACACAAACAACACACGCACACACACAAACACACACACACAAACACACACACAAACACACAAACAAACACACACACAACACACACACACACACACACACACACACACACACACAAACACACAACACACACACAAACACACACAAACAAACACACAAACAAACACACACAAACACACACACACAAACACACACACAAACAAACACAAACACACACACAAACACACACACAAACAAACACACACACAAACAAACACAAACCAAACAACACACGCACACACATACACACCAACAAATACACACAAACAAAACACACACACAAAACAAACACACACACAAACAAACACACGCACACACACAACACACACACACAAACACACACACAAACACACACACACAAACAAACACACACAATAAACACACACAAAACACACACAGAAACAAACACAAACAAACACACACACAAACACACACACAAACAAACACACGCACACACATACACACAAACAACTACACACAAACAAACACCTACAAACACACACACGCACACACACAAAACACACACACAAACAAACACACACACAAACAAACACACGCACACACACAAACACACACACACAAAAAAAACACACAAACAAACACACACAAATAACACACAAAAACAAACACACACAAACACACACACACAAACACACACAGAAACAAACACAAACAACCAAACACACACACAGATACACACAAAACAAATACAGACAAACAAACACACACAAACACACACACGCACGCACAACACACAAAACACACACACAAACAAACACACGCACACACACAAACACAAACACACACACAAACACACACACAAACACACACACGAAACACAACCAAACAAACACACACAAAGAACACACACAAACAAACACACACAAACACACACACAAACACACACAGAAACAAACAGAAACAAACACACGCACACACATACCACCCACCACAACACACACAACACAAACACACACAAACACACACACACACACACACACACACACACAACACACACACACACAACACACACCAACACACAACACACACACAAAAAAAACACCACAAACACCCCACACACAAACTCAAAACCCACACACAAAAAACACAAAACAACACAACCACTAAACAAAAACACACAAACAAACAAACACAAACACACACACACAAAACCACACAAACAAACACACAAACACAAACACAAACAAGCACACACAAAACACACACAAAAAAAAAACACCAAACAACAAACACACACACACAAACACAACACACACACACCAAAACAAACACACACACCCACAAAACACAAACCCAACAAAAAAAACACACACAAAAAACACACAACACAACAAAAACACACAAACAAACACACACACACACAACAAACAACAAACACACACACAAAACCACACAAAAACACACCCACTCACATACACACCACACACAAAACACACACCACCACACACACCCACAGCAACACACACCACAACAAAACAAATACACACACACACACAACACAACAACCCACAAACACACAAACAAATACTTCACACAAACACACACACACACACAAACACACACACAAACAAATACACACAAACAAAAACACACACAAACACACACACACACACAAACCACACACCACAAAAAAACACAACAAACACACAACAAAACACACACACCAAACACCAACAAACACCACACGCACACACACAAACACACACAAACACACACACACACACAACGGCACCCACACACACACACACGCACACACAACACAAAACCCACTCAACACGCACACACCACACACAAACACAAACACGCAACACACACACGCACAAACACACAAACACAAACAAAACACACACAAACACACGCACACACGCACACACGCACACACACGCACGCACACCAACAAAAACGCACACACACACACAAACACACACACGCACACACACACACACGCACACACACACACACACACAAACGCACACACACACGCACACACACGCACACACACACACAAACACGCACACACGCACACACACACAAACACACACACACACACACGCACACAAACACACACGCACACACACACACACACTGATAGTGTAATTATAAGAAAACAACATGTTTTATAAACTCGTACTTGTGAACGAGAGCGTCAGATATATGTAGAAGACTCGCGTATCAGTACCTCTCATGTGCACCCCCCCAGGTGATGATGACGATGAGTGCGGCGAGGAGAAGCTGCCCTCCTGCTTCGACTACGTCATGCACTTCCTCACCGTCTTCTGGAAGGTCCTGTTTGCTCTGGTTCCTCCCACCGACTACCTGAACGGCTGGGCCTGCTTCGTCGTCTCCATCTCCGTCATCGGCATGCTGACGGCCTTCATCGGCGACCTGGCGTCGCATTTCGGCTGCACCGTCGGCCTCAAGGACTCCGTCACCGCGGTGGTGTTCGTCGCTCTGGGAACATCTGTACCAGGTGTGACCCTGAACTCACCGTCATGATTCAACAATAAATATGATGCCAGCGAAGGCTCGTCGTGGAGACACCAGTAAATAACATGAAGTCATTAAAGTCTCACATCCATAAGTAACATAATACAATCATATAATATATAATATACAATGAAATCGAGTAAATGTTCTACGATGATCTAGAAAAGGGTTTCAGATGTTTCTTAAAGAGCTTATTTATAAGATCTGGGACAATTAAAACAGAAGACATTAAGCTAATAAAGAAATAAACAATAATACAGCACAACACATTACATTCAGTTTATGGTTTATAATATCTATATAGTGTATTATAGTATAGTAGTATATGACTCATTAAAGCATCTAATTCATCAGTTCATTGTTAGATTTGAGAGACTAACTGAGAAACTGAAACTATAAAACCAACAAAATAAATAACAGAAACAGAAATTGTAAAGTAAAAAAAGTAATAAAATGCGAACAAATTGAAAACTATTATATTTTTGTGTCAAACTCCAAAAATCTAAACACTGAATGTGCCACAGATTTATTACTTTGTAACAGACGTTCTTTAAGACACAGGCTGCGGCGGACGAACGCATCAGAAACCTTCATGTGTGAAGTTTTATCCTAAACTAATCTTTGCAGCAGGTAAACTGTTGGATCTCAAACATCTCCTGTCCACTTCCTGTCTCCCTCAGACACCTTTGCCAGCAAGGTGTCGGCCATCCAGGACCAATACGCCGACGCCTCCATCGGCAACGTGACAGGAAGTAACGCTGTCAACGTCTTCCTTGGTATTGGCGTGGCCTGGTCCATCGCTGCCATCTACCACTACTCCAAGGGCGAGGAGTTCAGGGTCGACCCGGGGACGCTCGCCTTCTCCGTCACACTCTTCACCATCTTTGCCTTCATCTGCTTCGGCGTCCTCCTCTACCGCCGCCGGCCCGAGATCGGCGGTGAGCTCGGAGGTCCCCGCGTCCCGAAGATCCTCACCACCTGCCTGTTCTTCAGCCTGTGGTTAATGTACATTGTGTTCTCCTCGTTGGAGGCCTACTGCCACGTCAAAGGCTTCTAAAAGTTCTCAAAGTTTCTAACGGGTTCTTGATGAACTGTTGTGATAGAACCCATTGGAACCCACTTTCTGTTATTTGTCTAAAGGTTGTTACAGGTTCCTGAGCGTTCCTAAAGGTTCTAAAGTAGCAGGAGATTAACTCCAATTAGTTCTTCTAAATGCAGATAAATAAACATTCTGCTGGACTCTGTAAATTTTGTTTATGTTCTTTTAAGGTCTTAGAGGTTCATAACAACTTTGATTTAATTTCAGACAGTCCTGATGCATTCCTGCAGGTTCCTTCAGGTTCTTGCCGGTGCCTTCAGGTTCTTGCAGGTTCCTTCAGGTTCCTGCAGGTTCCTTCAGGTTCTTGCCGGTGCCTTCAGGTTCTTGCAGGTTCCTTCAGGTTCCTTCAGGTTCCTGCAGGTTCCTTCAGGTTCTTGCCGGTGCCTTCAGGTTCTTGCAGGTTCCTTCACGTTCCTTCAGGTTCCTTCAGGTTATTGCGTAATGTTCCTGTAATTTGCCTGAGGGTAAATCTTTACAGGAATACTTCACCCCAAAAAGGATAATTTGAATCAATTTAATATCAATCGTCTTTCGTACGACTGATAATGAGGCTTTATTATTCTGCACGAGTTGTGTGACAGTTTGTAAACAGATGTTTTCACATAGTTTTGCCTCCATTGACTTTAATTCGTCCAGACTGACTGTTCTGCTGGGTTCCTATGACGTCTGTTGTTTGTCTAAAGTTTAAATTGACAACTAAAAGTCGCAGCAGGTTCCTGATAGTTGATGGACTTCTAAAGGTTTCAGTAGGTTCCTGCATATTGTGACAGGCTCCAGGTATTTTCCCTGAATGATCCTATAATATTATTATTTGTTTAAAAGTTTGGATATAAATCCAAAGCTCGTGTTCCTGACGGGAGATTTCTGATGGCGTTGGTGGACATTTTGCAGTTTCAACAGTTCTGAACTTGTTTTGTTTGAACTCCTAAAAGCTGTTTTAAAGATCTTACAGGTTTCAGAGAACCTTCACAAGCCACAGTCTGTTTGGGTCGTCCGGATCAGGATGCATCAACTGTCAACCTTTAGAAATTTATCTTTTGGTACGTTTTCTATTGAGTCTGTTTGGGTTTCACAACAATGATTTGCTGAGGTTGGAAACGTATCTGCAGAAGTCTTTCTTTTATTGGTTAGACATTTGGCCACTTCTACGCAGGGAATCGCAAACTTTTAAATATTTCCCTCCATGTTTTTTCACTTCGGCACTGATTTACTGCGCGCACAAATCCCTTCAACTCCAGTTCATCTCCAACTACTTTATAATCTTCACTATTTCTGTATGTTCTGTTCGGCCCAGATGTCACAGACATGGGACTGAAGTCCTCCCCCACTCAGGCAACCTATAATCCTGCGTTTGGGTTGGATTATGTTCTCACTGCAATCGTACCGCAGAAGGGTTCGCTTAGAATCGGTCCAGGAACGTCTCTCGCAAGAGAGCGAGCGATCTCAGACCGCCAATTTCCGTACGCACCATCGTACTATTACTGCTTGCGCAAACTAATGGCATCAGTTCGATGATTATAACTGACCAAATGTTGGCTTGTGAATGCTCCCTCAGGTTCAAAACATATTCCTGATATATTCTTGACAACGTGTAATGGTTAAAGGTTGAACCTTCAGGACTCCTCTGAAGCTGAGAGCTGATGACCTCCAAGACGTTCTTCATCCTCACTTACCTCCATTTAAAGATGTTTTTATCAAAAATCCTTCATCTGTACCTTTAAGCAACAAATTAAAAGTTTTATGTTTGTCGTGCAAGGATCACCACCGCCGGATTGACGCTGTGTCCTAATAATCTGCAGGACCTTTTGATGTTGAAGCCGACTGGAGCAGGAGTGTTGCACCTATGAATATCTGCACTGTTTGAAATGTAGTTCATTTTGAAAAATAAAAGAAGCAAAGAAGCGTTGGAGGATCCAGAGTTTGGTGTTGAAGCCATTAAAGGTCTTTGCTGTATCGAGACCATGAACTCTTTAGAACAGAGACTCTACACTCGGAGGAGTTGGACCTCAGCCAGTGGATCCAAAGTGTTTGAGAATATATAATTATGTGTGTGTGTGTGTGTGTGTGTGTGTGTGTGTGTGTGTGTGTGTGTGAGTGGGTGAGAGATTACTAAAAAACAACACGTTTCCTGTGTCCTCCGTCTTTATTCTTACTTTTAGAATGTCTTCTGTCTTGTGTCAGTGTGTCAGTGTGTGTGTGTGTCAGTGTGTGTGTGTGTGTCAGTGTGTGTGTTTGTGTCAGTGTGTGTGTCAGTGTTTGTGTCAGTGTGTGTGTCAGTGTGTGTGTCAGTGTGTGTGTGTCGGTGTGTGTCTGTGTTTGTGTGTGTGTGTGTGTGTGTGTTCCTTTACATCATAAATAAACACACTTTGGAGGTGTGTGTGAGTCTTTTCACTTCCCAACAGAAGTAAATATCGTTTGCACTTTTACTTCACAACTTTAATAAACAGGAAACAGATCTTTGACTTTAAGAAACCTTTTTCATGTAAAAATGTAATTGTTAACTTTTCCTTAATTATTTAAATCATTTTCTACATAATAACAATAATATTAATAATCACAATAACAATATTAATAATCATAATAGCAATATTAATAATCATAATAATAATAACAATAATACAATATTAATAATCATAATAATAACAATAATAATATTAATAATCATAATAACAATATTAATAATCATAATAATAATAACAATATTAATAATCATAATAATAACAATATTAATAATCATAATAATAACAATATTAATAATCATAATAATAATACAATATTAATAATCATAATATTAACAATAATAATATGAATAATCATAATAACAATATTAATAATCATAATAATAACAATAATAACAATAATATTAATAATCATAATAACAATATTAATAATAATAATAATAATACAATATTAATAATCATAATAATAACAATAATAATAATAATAACAATATTAATAATCATAATAATAACAATAATAATAATAACAATATTAATAATCATAATAATTGTGACACATTTCTCACTATTTTCACAAACCAATGACAGAATAATCAGCAGGTAATCCAGAGAACCAAAGAACCAGTAGAACCAGAGAACCAGAGAACCAGTAGAACCAGAGAACCAGAGAACCAGTAGAACCAGAGAACCGGTAGAACCAGAGAACTAGTAGAACCAGAGAACTAGTAGAACCAGAGAACCAGTAGAACCAGAGAACTAGTAGAACCAGAGAACTAGTAGAACCAGTAGAACCAGAGAACCAGAGAACTAGTAGAACCAGAGAACCAGTAGAACCAGAAAACTAGTAGAACCAGAGAACTAGTAGAACCAGAGAACCAGTAGAACCAGAGAACTAGTAGAACCAGAGAACTAGTAGAACCAGAGAACCAGTAGAACCAGATAACTAGTAGAACCAGAGAACCAGAGAACTAGTAGAAACAGGGAACCAGTAGAACCAGTAGAACCAGTAGAACCAGAGAAGTAGTAGAACCAGAGAACTAGTAGAACCAGAGAACCAGTAGAACCTGCGTTTACATTCATTATTAACATAATTATATCACGTATAATTCTACAGTCACATTTCTCTGTACTTTAACCTTTAATACTTAAAGTACATTTTCCTGATTAAACGTAAGCGACATGTTGATTCTTATAGTGAAGCATCTGAAGACAGCAGAGAGGGAAGATGCTTCAGGGTTTGCTGTAGCTGAAGATCCCCACGGGGAAGTGTTTGACATGAGTCGGCCACTGAGCCGCCAGCTGGAAGAACTTGACGTCGTTCCACTCGACTCCGTCTATAGAGACTGAAGGAGACAGGAAGTCACACACACACACACACACACTTACACTGTGTGTGTGTGTGTGTGTGTGTGTGTGTGTGTGTACCTCTCAGTGTGTGTTGGTGTTTGGAGGTACAGATCAGTCGGCTGATTCCCTCGATCAGCTGACTCCTCGACTCCGCCTCCTTCTCCTTCGTCTTCTTACTGAGGAACATGACTGAGAAACACACCTTCATCATCATCTTCCTCATCACCTTCATCATCATCTTCATTATCATCCCCTTCCTCCCCCCTCCTCTTCATCATCCCTCCTCTTCCTCACCTCTTCATCCCCCCTCCTCTTCCTCACCTCTTCATCCGCCCTCCTCTTCCTCCCCTCTCCTCTTCCTCACCTCTTCATCCCCCCTCCTCTTCCTCCCCTCTCCTCTTCATTCCCTCTCCTCTTCCTCACCTCTTCATCCCCCCTCCTCTTCCTCCCCTCTCCTTTTCCTCACCTCTTCATCCCCCCTCCTCTTCCTCCCCTCTCCTCTTCATCACCCCTCCTCTTCCTCACCCCTCCTCTTCATCACCCCTCCTCTTCCTCACCTTTCTTGTTCTTCTCTTTGGTCACCACCGTCATGCTCATCATTTCTCCTCCGCTGATCCTCGACACCTGCAGATAGCGGAAGTTGCTCTTCAGAGTGTTCTTCATCCCCACCTCCCTCCTGCGCTCTCCTCCTCCTCCCTGACAGCTCCAGTAGTCCACCTGCAGACCCATCACCTCCACTGGACAGCTGGACAGAGAGGAGGAAGAGGAGGAGACACAGGTTATGGTTCTTATCTCCACCTTGAACCTCCGTCTGATCGAGTGCGAGAGGCTTCGAGGCTAAATAATGGTAAAAACATGACATCTTCATCATCACCTTCATCACATCTCTTGTTACCGTGACGACGTCAAAACATGTTATTTGACGTGTTTTACCGTCTTCATGAAGAAGTACGATTTGAACTTCTTCAGTCAAACGATCAAAAACGATGTTTGCATCACTCTGCTCTGTAGTTCATATCACAGGTAACGTTTCACCAGGTGAACCGGCGCTCACACAATGTTTAACGAGCAGCACGACAACCCTAGAGTGGACATTGGGATTGGGCTTTTATTTTGAAAGGAAAGGTGTCCCACTTTGCACAGGTACCTGATGGAGGGGGAGGGGGGGGGGAGTGGAGGTGAAGCTGATCGGAGCTCCTGATTGGGCGGGAGGAGAGCCCAGTGTGAAGTCATCAGAGTCGACTGTGAAGGAGAAGCAGATTAAAAGAGAAACGATACAAATATTAGGAAAATATTATTTAATAAATATTTATTTATATTTAAGAATTACACAGAATTCACCGTAAAACCACTTTCACTAAATATTTACACGAATATTATGTCGACAACTTTCAAAAAAAAAAAGAAACTTCAGATGAATGTTGAAATGTTTTATTATTATTATTATTATTATTATTATTATTATTATTGTTATTATTACTACAGGCGTACCTGAGGTGGAGCGGGGGTTCTGCTCCACGATGCCAACCTTCACCAGCTGAGAACACGACTGTTTATTAAATATACATGTACATACAATATGACTTTATTTCTGGATTTCATTCATTTCTGTGAGGAAAACTGAAGAAAACTGAAGAAAACTGAAAAAAAACTGAAGAAAACTGAAGAAAACTGAAAAAAAACTGAAGAAAACTGAAGAAAACTGAAGAAAAGTGAGAAAAACTGAAGAAAACTGAAGAAAACTGAAAAAAACTGAAGAAAACTGAAGAAAACTGAAAAAAACTGAAAAAAACTGAAAAAAACTGAAGAAAACTGAAAAAAACTGAAGAAGACTGAAGAAGACTGAAGAAGACTGAAGAAGACTAAAGAAAACTGAAGAAGACTGAAGAAGACTGAAAAAAACAGAAGAAGACTGAAGAAAACTGAAGAAGACCGAAGAAGACTGAAGAAGACTAAAGAAAACTGAAGAAGACTGAAGAAGACTGAAAAAAACTGAAGAAGACTGAAGAAGACTGAAGAAAACTGAAGAAGACTGAAGAAGACTGAAGATCACTGAAAAAGACTGAAGAAGACTGAAGAAGACTGAAGAAGACTGAAAAAAACTGAAGAAGACTGAAGAAGACTGAAGAAGACTGAAAAAAACTGAAGAAGACTGAAGAAGACTGAAGAAGACTGAAAAAAACTGAAGACTGAAGAAGACTGAAGAAAACTGAAGACGACTGAAGAAGACTGAGGAAGACTGAAGAAAACTGAAGAAGACTGAAGAAGACTGAAGAAGACTGAAGAAGACTGAAAAAAACTGAAGAAGACTGAAGAAAACTGAAGACTGAAGAAAACTGAAGACGACTGAAGAAGACTGAGGAAGACTGAAGAAAACTGAAGAAGACTGAGGAAGACTGAAGAAAACTGAAGAAGACTGAAGAAGACTGAAGAAAACTGAAGACGACTGAAGAAGACTGAGGAAGACTGAAGAAGACTGAAGAAAACTAAAGAAAACTGAAGAAGACTGAAGAAAACTGAAGACGACTGAAGAAGACTGAAGAAGACTGAAGAAAACTGAAGACGACTGAGGAAGACTGAAGAAAACAGAAGAAAACTGAAGAAAACTGAAGAAGACTGAAGAAGACTGAAGACGACTGAAGAAAACTGAAGACGACTGAAGAAAACTGAAGAAGACTGAAGAAAACTGAAGAAGACTGAAGAAGACTGAAGAAAACTGAAGAAGACTGAAGAAGACTGAAGAAGACTGAAGACGACTGAAGAAGACTGAAGAAGACTGAAGAAAACTGAAGAAGACTGAAGAAGACTGAAGAAGACTGAAGAAGACTGAAGAAAACTGAAGACGACTGAAGAAAACTGAAGACGACTGAAGAAGACTGAAGAAGACTGAAGAAAACTGAAGACGACTGAAGAAGACTGAAGAAGACTGAAGAAAACAGAAGAAAACTGAAGAAGACTGAAGAAAACTGAAGAAGACTGAAGAAGACTGAAGAAAACTGAAGACGACTGAAGAAGACTGAAGAAGACTGAAGAAAACAGAAGAAAACTGAAGAAGACTGAAGAAAACTGAAGACGACTGAAAAAGACTAAAGAAGACTGAAGAAAACAGAAGAAAACTGAAGAAGACTGAAGAAAACTGAAGAAGACTGAAGAAGACTGAAGAAACTGAAGAAGACTGAAGAAGACTGAAGAAAACTGAAGAAGACTGAAGAAGACTGACATTTGTATTTTTAAATTTGTATTCTTATTTAAGATATAAACAGGAAGAAGTTTTTCTTACCCCAATAAAAGGAACAAACTTCTGGCAGGAATCGTCGTCGGGGCTGCAGAAGAAGTTCAGAATGTGAAACATGAAATATGAATCTGCTGCAATCTAACAGGTTTCTGTTACACTGCGGTTCCTCTTGTGCCCACTAGATGCTGCTGTGGGCAACTTTGCACTGAAGGGACTGTGAAAACTACAAATACAAAGTGATCATTAGTTGTGAGCAGATGGCTGAAGACATGAAGACATGGAGACATGAAGACGTGGAGACATGGAGACGTGAAGACGTGGAAACATGGAGACGTGGAGACGTGGAGACATGGAGACGTGGAGACATGAAGACATGGAGACATGGAGACATGAAGATATGGAGACATTGAGACGTGAAGACATGGAGACATGGAGACATGGAGACATGGAGACATGGAGACATGAAGACGTGGAGACGTAAAGACGTGAAGACGTGGAGACATGGAGACGTGAAGACGTGGAGACGTGAAGACGTGGAGACTCGTAAACGCGGAGACGCGGAAATGCGGAGACATGAAGACATGAAGACATGGAGAAGGTTTTTACTTCTACAGCACGAAATCACAACTTTGCTACAAAGCCTTAAAAACGGCTTCTGCTGAAATCAATGAAGCGTCAGTTAAATGTAATGAACTGTAATGTAATGAACTGTAATGTAATGTAATGAACTGTAATGTAATGTAATGTAATGTAATGTAATGAACTGTAATGTAATGAACTGTAATGTAATGTAATGAACTGTAATGTAATGAACTGTAATGTAATGTAATGTAATGAACTGTAATGTAATGAACTGTAATGTAATGTAATGTAATGAACTGTAATGTAATGTAATGTAATGAACTGTAATGTTATGAACTGTAATGTAATGAACTGTAATGTAATGTAATGAACTGTAATGTAATGTAATGTAATGAACTGTAATGTTATGAACTGTAATGTAATGAACTGTAATGTAATGTAATGTAATGTAATGAACTGTAATGTAATGTAATGAACTGTAATGTAATGAACTGTAAGGAACTGTAATGTAATGTAATGAACTGTAATGTAATGAACTGTAATGTAATGAACTGTAATGTAATGTAATGTAATGTAATGAACTGTAATGTAATCTTATGAACTGTAATGTAATGAACTGTAATGTAATGAACTGTAATGTAATGTAATGTAATGAACTGTAATGTAATGAACTGTAATGTAATGAACTGTAATGTAATGTAATGTAATGTAATGAACTGTAATGTAATGAACTGTAATGTAATGAACTGTAATGTAATGTAATGAACTGTAATGTAATGTAATGTAATGTAATGTAATGAACTGTAATGTAATGTTATGAACTGTAATGTAATGTAATGTAATGAACTGTAATGTAATCTTATGAACTGTAATGTAATGAACTGTAATGTAATGAACTGTAATGTAATGAACTGTAATGTAATGTAATGTAATGAACTGTAATGTAATGTTATGAACTGTAATGTAATGTAATGTAATGTAATGAACTGTAATGTAATGTAATGTAATGTAATGAACTGTAATGTAATGAACTGTAATGTAATGAACTGTAATGTAATGTTATGAACTGTAATGTAATAAACTGTAATGTAATGAACTGAAATGTAATGAACTGTAATGTAATGAACTGTAATGTAATGTAATGAACTGTAATGTAATGAACTGTAATGTAATGTAATGTAATGAACTGTAATGTAATGTAATGAACTGTAATGTAATGTACTGTAATGAACTGTAATGTAATGTAATGAACTGTAATGTAATGTAATGAACTGTAATGTAACTGTAATGTAATGTAATGTAATGGACTGTAATGTAATGTTATGAACTGTAATGTAATGAACTGTAATGTAATGTAATGTAATGTAATGAACTGTAATGTAATGTAATGTAATGGACTGTAATGTAATGTTATGAACTGTAATGTAATGAACTGTAATGTAATGTAATGTAATGTAATGAACTGTAATGTAATGTAATGAACTGTAATGTAATGAACTGTAATGTAATGTAATGTAATGAACTGTAATGTAATGTAATGAACTGTAATGTAATGAACTGTAATGTAATGAACTGTAATGTAATGTAATGAACTGTAATGTAATGAACTGTAATGTAATGTAATGAACTGTAATGTAATGAACTGTAATGTAATGTAATGAACTGTAATGTAATGAACTGTAATGTAATGAACTGTAATGTAATGTAATGAACTGTAATGTAATGAACTGTAATGTAATGTAATGTAATGAACTGTAATGTAATGTTATGAACTGTAATGTAATGTAATGTAATGAACTGTAATGTAATGTTATGAACTGTAATGTAATGTAATGTAATGAACTGTAATGTAATGTAATGAACTGTAATGTAATGTAATGTAATGTAATGAACTGTAATGTAATGTTATGAACTGTAATGTAATGTAATGTAATGAACTGTAATGTAATGTAATGAACTGTAATGTAATGAACTGTAATGTAATGTAATGAACTGTAATGTAATGAACTGTAATGTAATGTAATGTAATGAACTGTAATGTAATGTAATGAACTGTAATGTAATGTAATGAACTGTAATGTAATGTAATGAATCTTATCTTTGAGTCTTTAACGTCAACACTCTTCACTCTGTTCATAATGAGTTCGTTTTAATGTTTTAGGTTTAAATTCTCTTACACATTGATCCTGTAATGAAAGTTCCTTGAGGTGGTTTGAGGTCTGACCCTCACAAAGAAAAGTACCTCTTGTGTTTGCAGGTCAGCATGGCCTCTGAGATGGGACACAGGTGAGAAACATCAGCTCCGCTCAGATACTGAGACACTCGCCCTGCTACACCCACAGCGTCTGTCCAACAGAGAGCACGTGTTCACATGACACACGCTGCGTTTCCACTACAGGGCACGGCTCCACTCCACTCGCTCTTTTTTCGTTTTCCTTCAGGAAAAGTTGTGGATGGTACCTGGTACTGGTTTTAGTATCAGCCGAGGTGGCAGGCGAGCTGAGCCGAGACTAAAAGGTGACGTAAAACTCTGCAAGCCTCTGATTGGTCAGAGACAATCATCACTCGCGCGTCACTGGATGTCCTGCACAAAACTCCTCCGTGCACCACGACTTGCAATTGAGGAAGTGCAGTGGTGAAAGGTGTGGTTCAAGCTACGAACAGCTGATCAGCCCGCCTTCACTGAGCGGGTGCCATCTGCAGCGGAAAACAACATTCTGAAACGTACCTGGTAAAGTGAGTCGAGTCGAGTCGAGCCGAGCCGAGCCGTGCCACGCGGTTTGAACGCAGCCCAAGTGTTCATCATCAACATTTACATACAGGCATCAGGCATCAAAAAGGTTCAACCCCTTAATATGCAGATGAGACATTCTCTTATTAAATTTGTGCTAATTTGCTACATTTCCAGATAGAAAAGTGAACTTTGGATAAAGCAGGTTCAACGTTCTCAGTACTACAGATACACTTCATTTAACACCAACCCTGAACTAGTGTCCCCTGTTATATTTAGAGAATGAAAAAAAGAACAATTTGAAACGGGTATTAATTGTGAATCAAAATGTGAGATTCCCAATCTTTTTTGTTGTGCTGCTAAAACACCCACAATCCTCTGCACAGAGCGTTTCCTGTCCCCCGATTTGGAAACAAGGAAAATATCCAAGTAAACTTTCAGTTATTTCACCAGTTTCTCAACAAATTAGAGACAAAAGAAACTACACTGCATCTTTCACTTTGAGAAGCATTCGCGTCGTTTCAAACACAATGAGTGCAACCGACATGTTTGTGACAGTGGCATTAAAGGCCAGAGGTCAGTCGTACCAAGAGGAGGAGACTCCAGACGTCCGAACAGCTCCCTCCAGCCGGCGTCCATGAACAGGCTGTTGAACTTATTGTCCAGGGTGGCCAGGTACTTGGCCAGCGGGTGGGCTCCTGGTGAGGTGATAGTAAACATGGAGCATCATGGGAAGGGTCATGGCGAGCTGGTTTACGTGTCAGAAGATAAGTGGCTGTGGTTGAGAATCCCACTGCATTTGCAATAACTTTACTAATAATAAAATGGACAGCGACAAACTCAATGTTTGGTTTAGTTTGTTGACATTTCAGTCTTATCACAGGTTCATAAAGACAATCTTCATTAGAAACACTGAATTATTTTGCTGTTACAATGAAACATCAATACTAGCAGGAAGAGTTAAAAATAGACACAAATATAAAATTGCAATGATACCTGAGCTAAAAACTTATATCTCAATTCTGACCGGTCCTGAGACCAGAGGGTCCTGAGACCAGAGGGTCCTGAGACTAGAGAGTCCTGACACCAGAGGGTCCTGAGACCAGAGGGTCCTGAGACTAAGGTCCTGAAACCAGAGGGTCCTGAGACTAGAGGGTCCTGAGATCAAGGTCCTGAAACCAGAGGGTCCTGAGACTAGAGGGTTGTGAGACCAAGGTCCTGAGACCAGAGGGCCCTGAGACTAGAGGGTCCTGAAACCAGAGGGTCTTGATACCAGAGGGTACTGAGACCAGGGTCCTAAGACCAGAGGGTTCTGAGACCAGAGGGTCCTGAGACTAGAGGGTCCTGAGACCAGAGGGTCCTGAGACTAGAAGGTCCTGATACCAGAGGTTACTGAGACCAGGGTCCTAACACCAGAGGGTTCTGAGACTAGAGGGTCCTGATACCAGAGGGTCCTGAGACTAGAGGGTCCTGAGACCAGAGGGTCCTGAGACCAGAGGGTCCTGAGACTAGAGGGTCCTGAGACTAGAGGGTCGTGAGACCAAGGTCCTGAGACTAGACGGCCCTAAGACTAGAGGGTCCTGAAACCAGAGGGTCTTGATACCAGAGGGTACTGAGACCAGGGTCCTAACACCAAAGGGTTCTGAGACCAGAGGGTCCTGAGACTAGAGGGTCCTGATACCAGAGGTTACTGAGACCAGGGTCCTAACACCAGAGGGTTCTGAGACTAGAGGGTCCTGATACCAGAGGATCCTGAGACTATAGGGTCCTGATACCAGAGGGTCCTGAGACCAGAGGGTCCTGAGACCAGAGGGTCCTGAGACTAGAGGGTCGTGAGACCAAGGTCCTGAGACCAGACGGCCCTAAGACTAGAGGGTGCTGAAACCAGAGGGTCTTGATACCAGAGGGTACTGAGACCAGGGTCCTAACACCAGAGGGTTCTGAGACCAGAGGGTCCTGAGACTAGAGGGTCCTGAGACCAGAGAGTCCTGAGACTAGAGGGTCCTAACACCAGAGGGTTCTGAGACTAGAGGGTCCTGATACCAGAGGGTCCTGAGACCAGAGAGTCCTGAGTCTAGAAGGTCCTGATACCAGAGGGTCCTGAGACTAGAGGGTCCTGAGACTAGAGGGTCGTGAGACTAGAGGGTCCTGATACCAAGGTCCTGAGACCAGACGGCCCTAAGACTAGAGGGTCCTGAAACCAGAGGGTCTTGATACCAGAGGGTACTGAGACCAGGGTCCTAACACCAGAGGGTTCTGAGACCAGAGGGTCCTGAGACTAGAGGGTCCTGATACCAGAGGTTACTGAGACCAGGGTCCTAACACCAGAGGGTTCTGAGACTAGAGGGTCCTGATACCAGAGGGTCCTGAGACTATAGGGTCCTGATACCAGAGGGTCCTGAGACCAGAGGGTCCTGAGACCAGAGGGTCCTGAGACTAGAGGGTCCTGAGACTAGAGGGTCGTGAGACCAAGGTCCTGAGACCAGACGGCCCTAAGACTAGAGGGTCCTGAAACCAGAGGGTCTTGATACCAGAGAGTACTGAGACCAGGGTCCTAACACCAGAGGGTTCTGAGACCAGAGGGTCCTGAGACTAGAGGGTCCTGAGACCAGAGGGTCCTGAGACAAGAGGGTCCTAACACCAGAGGGTTCTGAGACTAGAGGGTCCTGATACCAGAGGGTCCTGAGACTATAGGGTCCTGAGACCAGAGAGTCCTGAGTCTAGAAGGTCCTGATACCAAAGGGTCCTGAGACTAGAGGGTCCTGAGACTAGAGGGTCATGAGACCAAGGTCCTGAGACCAGAGGGCCCTGAGACTAGAGGGTCCTGAAACCAGAGGGTCTTGATACCAGAGGGTACTGAGACCAGGGTCCTAACACCAGTGGGTTCTGAGACCAGAGGGTCCTGAGACTAGAGGGTCCTGAGACCAGAGGGTCCTGAGACTAGAGGGTCCTGAGACTAGAGGGTCCTGATACCAGAGGCTACTGAGACCAGGGTCCTAACACCAGAGGGTTCTGAGACTAGAGGGTCCTGAGACCAGAGGGTCCTGATACCAGAGGGTACTGAGACCAGGGTCCTAACACCAGAGGGTCCTGAGACCAGAGGGTCCTGAGACCAGAGGGTCATGAGACTAGGGGCTGGTCCTGAGACCATTAACTCTGATGGGAGAAGTGAACGTGAACACAGATTATTAACGATTCTTTTGGCCCATGGTCACCAAAGTAAATATTGGACACATTTCTCACATTATGTCGTCTCCTCTGCTACAGGATGGTCCAGTGTTCCCTACGCTAAAGGAGATAAGAGAGGAAGCATTGAAGCAGCTTTCTTTTCCCCGTTCTCATCCTGGCTGCCACTCAGATTCTTCATGCATGCAGACGTACCGATAGGCAGGATGAGGAAGCGGACGTAGCTCAGCCAATCGGTCGTCTTGCTGGCCAGCTGCTCCACAAAGCAGCAGAGGACGGTGCTTAGGTAGCTTTGGTCTCCGCCCACCGCCACCTTCACGGCGGGCGGCGTCTGGGCATTACAGTTACAGCTAGAAAACACATTTAAATCGTTAAATATATTTACACACGACTAATACGATTGATCGGAGCAGCTTCTACCGGCACTATGACTCAAGGCTCGATATGTTTCCTTCGTATTATTTAATATGTTTTGTGGTGAACATGGACAGGATGTAGCAGGAAAGGCTCCACCTGAAGTATCAGTGTAACTCTGCGGATCATCAAAGTGTTTATGAGGAAAAGTGCAGATCAGCTGATTCTTACAATCTCTGGATCCGGCTGATGATGGCGCTGAAGGCGGCCTGAACATCCGCCGCTGAGACGGTGCAGACGATTGGTTGATCGAAGAGAAGCTCCGACAGATACTGAAGAGCGAAAGAAGAGACATGATGTTCATACAAATATTATATTATGTTTAAATATTGAACGTATACAGATACGAGTGAAATCTGATCAACAGGTTTTAATTGTCTTATTATTAAGGCTCTCAAAGTTATCGCGATAACAACGCAAAATAACTAGCGAACAATGGATAAAGAAAAAAATATTTTGAATGGAGAGTTCTGGTTCTGGTTCTGTCGACAAGACTAAAGTTTCTGTGGAGCTGACTGACCACCGGAGTACAACTGTCATAAATACCATTATATATATATATATAATATATATATATATATATATATATATTTATATATATATGTATGTATTAGTGCTGTCAAGCGATTACATTTTTTAAATCTAATTAATTACAAGCTTTGTAATTAATTAATCTAAATGAATCTGAATTAATCTCATATATCAATATTTGCAGTCAGAAGCATTTCAAAATATTCAAATGTCTTTTGGAAGATGAATCAATGAGTAGCATTATAAACTGTCAACCTGTCTTTTATTTCTATACTATTTCTCCAATATCTTGTTATCCACAATTATCTTAGACCAGGGGTCTTCAACGTTTTTCAGGCCAAGGACCCCAAACTGGTGTAGCGTGGTGCAGGGACCCCCTACTGTATCTATTGTACAGAAGAGGCTTTAAGAGGTCTGTGCGACCTGGGGAGGAGTAATTTTAGTTACCCCCTCTCCTTTCGTCCACTCTGTCTGACTGTAGGTGTGTGTCGCCACCCTTCGCAAAGGTCGCGGACCCCCTGTTGAAGACCTATGTCTTAGACAACACAGACCAACAGTTTGACTGTTGTGTCATTTAAAATCTACCATAGTATATATATATATCTTTATAAAACGGACATGTCAAATCAAGCAATCTGATTGGTTCTTAGCCGTGATATAATGAGCGTACATCACGGGTAGAATTGTAGTTACTTTTCACAACAAGTCAGTATCCCTCCACGTCTGAGAAAAAGCTACAACCGTTACAGCTGTTAAAATCAAAATGAACGCACTAATTTGACAGCCCTAATATATATAAATATATAGGTATGACTGCATTTATATTTTGGAACATAATGGGGTGAAGTTTCCCTTTAAATGTGAAAGAGAGGACAGACCTGTCCCTGCCAGTCCGTGGTGTTGATCAGGACGATGGAATCAGGAATCTGATCCTCAGAGAACAGGATGTGGTTCAGCTGATCCAGGACCGACTTCCTGGCAACCTGAGGAAGAAATCCCACAAACATAGATCAGTGTGTGAATGTGTGGACACACAATGTTACACATAATAACATTAATATCATTGATTAGTTTGTAGACAGACGAGACACGACAAGCAAAAACATAATTTCATGCTCTGGTCATTTTTAGATTTTAGGATATTCTGCTTCCTTAACTGGTCTTCTTCAGACGAGAGGAGCATGAGAACATCAGAGTGTGTGTTTGTAACTGTGTGTGTAGATGTAAACTCTCCACAGCTACATTACATAATGCCTCATGTACATATTAAACACTTGTAATATAAACTTGTGTTGATGTGAGTCATGAAGTGGGGAAGCTTCATGATATCTGTTAGTTACATGTTTGACCCTGTTCACCTGTAGTGTGTACAACATGTATGACTCTGTTCACCTGTAGTGTGTACAACATGTATGACTCTGTTCACCTGTAGTGTGTACAACATGTATGACCCTGTTCACCTGTAGTGTGTACAACATGTATGACTCTGTTCACCTGTAGTGTGTACAACATGTATGACTCTGTTCACCTGTAGTGTGTACAACATGTATGACTCTGTTCACCTGTAGTGTGTACAACATGTATGACTCTGTTCACCTGTAGTGTGTACAACATGTATGACCCTGTTCACCTGTAGTGTGTACAACATGTATCTGTCTGTCTGTCTCACCTGTGGAGGAGGTATCCTGTAGTCAGACGACGTCTCACTGTCGACGCTGCTGGTTCTGTCTGTCCCTCTAGAGTTCTGTCTGTCCTTCATGGCGGCACTCCAAGGATGGCGAGAGAGCTGACTTCCTGTCTTACTGCAGAGAGAGCAGACAGACACAATCTCCATCTCCTTCCATTAGTGCCAAACCCTTAATCCAATCCAGAAGAGCGTGAGGAATTTATCTACCATGTGTTAACTTAAGTGAGGTGAAATTTGTCAACTAAAGAAAACTAAATTCAGTCGACTTCAACTTGCAAAATTTCTGAATTTCCATTGAGGAGCGACGAGGAGGAAACACAGCCGTGTTTTAGTCTGCACAAACATACACTGGTGTGTGTGTGTGTGTGTGTGTGTGTGTGTGTGTGTGTGTGTGTGTGTGTGTGTGTGTGTGTGTACCTCGGTGACATGTGGGATTCAGTTTTACAGAGCTTGGCAGCCGGTCCTGCCTCATCCTGAACTTCCTGTGGAGAGAAGAAGAAGGAGAGTGGGTGTGTGTGTGTGTGTGTGTACATTCAGTAACATTCTCTTAAATGTTCTATTAATTTTATGTTAAGAGCAAAAAGAAGTGACGTCCAGATGTCTCTCCTGCAGCTGAGCAGAGACAGCTCAGTCCTGGTGTTACAGGAAACTCAAAAAGAAGAGCAGCATGTTTATAGTCTTAACTGAGATCAATGGACCAAAAGTACTTATTTATTAATATAATGATTATAGTTACTCCAACACATGAAATAATTCAATCTGATTACAGGATATTCATGAGGTTTTTTATGTTCCTCACATTTAAAACTTGTGTTTGTTTTTACATATCTGTGCCGTGTTTGTGTCTGTGTGCACACTCACCCCGGGGCCGGCCTTATCTCCTTTACACTCATCAGGGAATCTGGGCCCCTGAGCTCCAGGACTCCCTGGAGACTGCAGCTCTGCATCCTGTTAACAACAAGTTGAGGGCAGTTACACATTCTGACCAACAGAGAGCTGTTACACATTCTGACCAGCAGAGAGCAGTTACACACTGACCTACAGAGAGCAGTTACACACTGACCTACAGAGAGCAGTTACACAGTCTGACCAGCAGAGAGCAGTTACACACTGACCTACAGAGAGCAGTTACACAGTCTGACCAGCAGAGAGCAGTTACACACTCTGACCAGCAGAGAGCAGTTACACACTCTGACCAGCAGAGAGCAGTTACACACTCTGACCAGCAGAGAGCAGTTACACACTCTGACCTGCAGAGAGCAGTTACACACTCTGACCTGCAGAGAGCAGTTACACAGTCTGACCAGCAGAGAGCAGTTACACACTCTGACCTGCAGAGAGCAGTTACACACTCTGACCTGCAGAGAGCAGTTACACAGTCTGACCAGCAGAGAGCAGTTACACACTCTGACCTGCAGAGAGCAGTTACACACTCTGACCTGCAGAGAGCAGTTACACAGTCTGACCTGCAGAGAGCAGTTACACAGTCTGACCAGCAGAGAGCAGTTACACAGTCTGACCAGCAGAGAGCAGTTACACACTCTGACCTGCAGAGAGCAGTTACACACTCTGACCTGCAGAGAGCAGTTACACACTCTGACCAGCAGAGAGCAGTTACACACTGTTCACAGTTCAAGTTTTAACATTAGAATCAACATATTCAGTAAAACATACAGAATACACCAAAAAGATTTTAAGGAATAGATACATTCAAAGTCTGAGTTTTAATTCTCTAAAGTATCATCACGTTATTAGTACCAGTTTAATACTCGCTCAGTCTGTATCAGCTACTCACAGCTGCAGTTTCTTCTCCATGTTGGCCCCTCTGACTCCCAATATCAGTCTGAGAGATCGAATGAGAAATCCCGTCAAAGAAAGGCCTGTTGGTTAGACACCAGCGGTGAGGCTTCTTTACAACAACAACAGCAGGTTTAGTGTTCCCAACATGAGCTGTGAGTCCACATCCAGTTTTAAAGGGTAACTTCAGTATTTCACAACCAGTCAAGTTGCAGTTTACATCCCTGTCTGTCCACAATGTCCCCACATCATCATTTTATCCTGTTAGATTTATTTGTGAAATTGTCACAATGAAGTTGGAGGAATGACTTCACTACTGAGGAGATGGACTATCAGAGGAGCCTGAAGGCAGCACTGATCTTGACGCAGGTCTGCGCTGTGCGAGATATTATTTTAAATATAATATATTAAATTAAATGTGGGCTCTTAAACATCAGATCTTTATCAACGAAAGCTGGATTGGTAAATGATTTAATATCAGATAATAAGATTGATTTATTTTGTCTCACTGAAACCTGAGACATGAAGAATATGTCAGTCTAAATGAATCCGCTCCACCTGGTCATATTAATACTCACATTCCTCGAGGTACTGGCCGAGGAGGTGGAGTTGCGGCCATATTTGACTCAAACCTCTTGATCAATCCTAAGCCTAAACTAAACTATAACTCTTTTGAAAGCCTTGTTCTTACGCTCTCAAACCCAACATGGAAACAATAAAGCCAGTTTTATTAGTTACTGTGTACCGCCCTCCTGGTCCGTATTCTGAAGTTCTATCTGAACTCTCAGAACTTTTATCAAGTTTAGTCCTTAAAACAGATAAAGTGATTATTGTAGGTGACTTTAATATTCATGTGGATGTTGATAGTGAGCATTAATAATGCATTTATCTCAATATTAGATTCAATTGGGTTCAGTCAGAATGTACATGTTTAAACCACACTCTGGACCTTGTTCTGGGATATGGTGTTGAAATTGAAAGTTTATTAGTGTGTCCACATAATCCTCTTTTATCAGACCATTTTAATAACTTCTGAAGTCCTGTTACTGGACTACAAGCCAGCAGGCAGAACATCCTACGCTCGATGTTTATCTGAAAGTGCTGTGACTAAATTTAAGGAAGTGATTCCATCAGCACTTAATTCAATACCAGGACTCAATATCAATATAACGGAGGACTCCAATGCTAACTTTAGTCCCTCACAAATTAATCATCTTGTTGATAGCGCTGCAGCCTCACTGCGAATAACACTCGACTCTGTCGCTCCTCTAAAGAAGAAGATCATGAAACAGAAAAAGAAAGCTCCGGCTTAATTTACAAATCCACAAACTAAAACAAAAGTCGAGAAATCTTGAAAGTAAATGGCGTTCCACTAAACTGGAAGAATCTCGTGTAGTCTGGTTAGATCATCTTAAAACGTATAAGAAGGCTCTCCGTAATGCCAGAGCAGCTTATTACTCTTCCTTAACAGAAGAACATAAGAACAACCCCAGGTTTCTGTTCAGCACTGAGGCTGACAGAGAGCCACAGCTCTACAGAGCCTTCTGTTCCTATATCTCTCAGTAGTGACGACTTCATGAGCTTCTTTAACCATAAAATTATAATTATTAGAGACAAAATTAATCTCCTCCTGACCTCAATTGGTAATGACTTAACTTCAACTGTTGGAATTTTAAAAACATCTGTAACTCCTGAAATATATCTAGACTGTTTTACTCCAATCAACCTTAACCAACTAACTTCAACAATCTCATCGTCTAAACCATCAACCTGTCTTTTAGACCCGATTCCAACTAAACTGTTTAAAGAAGTTTTACCCTTAATTAACACTTCGTTATTAAATATGATCAACCTGTCTTTATTATCTGGCTACGTACCAAAATCCTTTAAAGTAGCTTTAATAAAACCACTTCTTAAAAAGCCTAGTCTTGATCCAGAGGTTTTAGCCAACTATAGGCCGATATCTAACCTTCCCTTTCTCGCTGAGATCCTCGAGAAAGCAGTCGCAAAACAGTTGTGTGACTTTTTACATAATAATAGTTTATTTGAGGTTTTTCAATCTGGATTTAGACTTCATCATAGCACAGAGACGGCACTGGTGAAAGTTACCAATGACCTTCTATTGGCATCAGACAAAGGACTTGTCTCTGTTCTTGTCTTGTTAGACCTCAGTGCTGCTTTCCACACTGTTGATCAGGACATTCTACTACAGAGACTGGAACATTGTGTTGGCATAAAAGGAACCGCACTAAGCTGGTTCAAGTCCTATTTATCTGAGCGATCTCAGTTTGTACTTGTTAACGATAAATCCTCCATGACAGCCAAAGTCAGTCTTGGAGTTCCGCAGGGTTCTGTACTTGGACCGATTCTATTCACCTTATATATGCTTCCTTTGGGCAATATTATAAGGAACCACTCTATAAACTTTCATTGTTATGCAGATGATACCCAATTATATCTATCAATTAAACCAGACGAAACCAATCAATTGGCTAAACTTCAAGCCTTAAGGACGTAAAAACTTGGATGTCTAGCAACTTCTTGATGTTAAACACAGACAAAACTGAAGTTATTATACTTGGCCCTAAACGCCTCCGAAACGCATTTTCTAATGACATAGAAGCTCTGGATGACATTAACTTGGCCTCCAGCACCACCGTAAGGAATCTTGGCGTCATCTTTGATCAAGATCTGTCGTTTAACTCCCACATAAAACAAATCTCAAGGACTGCCTTCTTTCATCTACGTAACATTGCAAAAATAACATCCTGTCTCAAAATGATGCAGAGAAACTAGTCCATGCATTTGTTACTTCAAGGTTGGATTACTGCAACTCTTTGTTATCAGGTTGTCCCAAAAAGTCTCTTAAGACTCTTCAGTTGATCCAAAATGCAGCGGCACGTGTATTGACAAGAACAAGGAAACGGGATCATATTACTCCTGTATTAGCTGCTCTGCACTGGCTCCCGGTAAAATACAGAATAGAATTCAAAATCCTTCTCCTGACTTACAAATCAATTAATGGTCAGGCTCCAGCATATCTTAAAGATCTCATAGTACCTTATAAACCAACTAGAGCATTACGCTCCCAGACTGCAGGGTTACTTGTGGTTCCTAGAGTCTCTAAGAGTACAATGGGAGCCAGAGCCTTCAGCTATCAAGCTCCTCTCCCATGGAACCAGCTTCCAGTTTGTGTTCGGGAGGCAGACACCCTCTCCACATTTAAGAGCAGGCTAAAGACTTTCCTTTTTGATAAAGCTTATAGTTAGGGCTGGCTCAGGTTTGCCCTGGATCAGCCCCTAGTTATGTTGCTATAGGCTTAGACTGCCGGGGGACACCTCCCTGCTCTCCTTCTCTTCCTCTCTCCTCCCCTCCCTCTCTTCTTCTCCCTCTCTATCTGTATGCATTTATGTAAATGTATGTTACTAACTCACCATCCGGGGTATCATCCCCAGAGTGTCTGTCTCTCATGTGGCAGGTTGCCACTGATAAAGTTTACGTCAGGATCATGAATCGTGACAGTGCCTGCTGACCTGGTCCTGCTGGACACCGGGAAGCCTTTTTGACATTTTCCTGGATTCATCCATACTTTCTATTTCTTTTTTTTCCAACACAACATAATTTCTGTCAAATGTTGTATTTGTACTATGTTGTTTATCCTGTACACACAACATCTATTGCACGTCTGTCCGTCCTGGGAGAGGGATCCCTCCTCAGTCTCTCCCTGAGGTTTCTTCCATTTTGTATAATTTGTGATATTGGGCTATACAAATAAATTTGATTTGATTTGATTTATTTGTCTTTAATATAAAGGAATGTGGATGTTGGACAACTGCCGTGTGTCTGCAGTCTGACCTTAGTTTGGGTTTGGGCGTGCTCAGGATGCTGTCGTTGTCGTCCAGCTCAGGGCCGCTGTCGCTCGGGTTGTAAATCTCCAGACTGTCGTACAGCAGGTCCAGGTCCTCCTCGGCCTCCTGACTGCGACCCACCGGGTCTGAGTCCAGAACCTGCAGCGGATCAGCCCAGAGTTACACGTGCAGTACGTGAAGTGATATTAACTGAAGGTTATTAAGATGTTGTTGCTCCAGCGTCACACAGATTATTATAATTATAACTGTACGCAATATTAAGTGTCCCGCGTCTTTGAAAGATGCATTCAAGACATTTGAATACCGATTAAAGCCTTTTGTTTAGATTCATAATGTTATGACTTTTCAAGGATTTGCTGCAGGGAATAGTTCAACATTTTGAGAAAATCTTATTTTCCTGCGTAAGGAAAAGTTAGATGAGAATTCCCACATTTGTGCATTAAATTTAAGAGTATAGGACGCGTGTGTGTGCGGGTTAAACCATTTAAGAGGAGCCGGGCTAGCTGTTTCCAGTCTTTATGCTAAGCTAGGCTAACCAGCTGTTGGTTGTAGCTTCATATTTAACGGATCACATGACAGTGGTGTCAATCTGAACATCTAATAATCTAAGAACTTTACTTTTTCATACACGTGTGTGTGTGTGTGCATGTTTTTATTTAATTAAGAACAAATGTGACGAGTAACATTTCCACCATTATTTCTTATCTGGATTTTGCAGCATTTCAGAGAAGTCTGATTTCTCCTAGTTTCTCCCGTAAATAAAGAACCAACCATCAGGTCGTGATGAACGTTTGTCGCGTCAAAGCGACTCCTCCGTAGTCCAGACCACTTCCTTCTTACCTTTCACAATAAAAGCCCTACAGATATATACTGTAACTGTTAACTAGAGAGAACTGAGATTCACTAAAATAGGGATGATGTCACTTTCATCTGGAGGAGCTGAACTAACGGTGTTGACAGTCAAAGAGTATGTTGCTGTTTCCTGTTTGACCTCTTAGTGTAAATCAACCTGAAACACGGCGTTGAGAACAAACCTCATCGGTCACTTTGAATCTTCTCAGCAGAGCCACAAACTTCTGTTTGAAGTTCGGTTGCTGAAGAAAGAAAGAAGAAAAGTGAGAAGCAGGTAAAAGATGTTTGTACAGTTTGTGGTCAAACATTATTGATCTGTGTGAACTACCACAGAACACCAGCAGCTCGTGTTTCAGTCTGATGCAGCGCGAGGAAGAACACGTCACATCGGGTCTGAACCACATCGCGGTTACACGAATGATGTTACACTTACTGAAACATGCGAGATAGGGCACCTGTGCTGCATTCATGGGATGTCGGAATAATCGTAAAAATAAGTTCCGACTGGGAAAAGTGTTTCAACGTGTGGTTTAAAAGTTCTGAGCAATAAAATACAAAACATCTTTGTTGATGAACACACCGAAGTCAGAAGAAGGACGAGGAGCACCTGAGTGGCGTCCTATATAATCAGTGTTTTGTGAATCAGCGGCTCTGATTGGTCCTCACCTGCGTCAGGGAGGCTGTTCGGATCATTGTCCTGCGAGTCTTCTTCGTCTTTCCCTGGACGTCGTCGTCATCATCATACAAGTCCTGAGGAGCAACAAGAGGAAATGTGCCAACAAACTCTTATAGAAACATGCTAACATATCAACATTTAAGTCTAATGTATCAATGAAATGTTTTTATGTTTTTATGCTAACATGACAACATGAACATTAGCATTTACAACATTCATTTACTCATTTATTGTTAGCATTTTGGTTACATGCTAAACATTAGGTTATCATTTCAAAATAAAGGCGCATCTTAAAGATGAAGATTTGTATCAATGTTTTAACTTTGATATTGGATCTTTGATATTAAATCGATGTATCGGTACAGCCCTGACTGACAGGTGTGCTGAGCTGTCAATCACCTGAGGCGGGACGGCATCATCACTTCCTTCCTGTTCGGAGGAGAAGCTGTCGTCATCGTCCTCCCAGTAGTTCTCCATGTCAGGAGAGCGGTCTGCCGCAAACACACAAACACCCGAAGTTCAGTCTCTAAATACCGCAGCGGACTTTATGTTACTTAAAGATAAATACATAAGTCAATAACACAAGTCCTGCAATACAAAACGTACTCAAGTGTTAAATGTAAACTGTAAAAGTACACAAACATTTGTACATGTTATATTATTGGATTGTTATTATTCAAGCAGCAGGTAAATATTGTAGTTTCATTCACGATGACAGAGCTTTGTGTTGTCAGGTGAATGTCGGACACGGACAGAATTGAGATCCAAACCTCACGTGGAGCTCCCGTTAGACGTTGTTGTGTCCAGGGGTGCGTTCCACTACGCACACTATCTCGATATTCAGTATAGCAGAAAAAAGATTTAGTTTGTCCTGATATAAAGTATGTTAAATGCAGTTTCCTAGAAATACCAGGATGTGCTGCATCCAGCACTGTGACCCACAATCCTTTGCACTGAGGATATATGAGCAAGAGGGTCAAAGTTCAAGGTTTGTTGTGACGCAGCAGTTTGCCCCAGTTGTCTGGACACTGCAGCAGGACGTACTTTATAGTGTGCAGAGCACTAAAGGTAAGAAGAAGCAGTCATGTGTCTTTAGTAGTCTATAGTGACAGACTGTATTATTCTGCAGGAGTTGTGTAACACTTTGTAAACAAATGTTTACTTCACTTCATCAGGACGAGTTTCTGTTCCTCTGATCAGTGAGGAGGTGGGAGTTCAACAGGAAGTGACAGATAAAGAGAGTTAGCCCCCCCCCTCCTCCCCCCCCTGGGGCCACATGATTTGTCCCGTATGTGTCGCGTTTACGCCGGCCGCTGCTCTCCTCACCTGAGGCCTTGCTCTTGTTGCCGTGGTGACCACTTGTGTCCTCCTGCTCGATTGGCTGGCTGCTTAGCGATTGGACGCTCAGCTCCACCACACGAGGCGAGGAGTCCTTCAGGTTGCCATGGAGACCGAGGATGTGGGCTCCGTCTGTCGGAAGCTGCATCACCTGGGACACACACACACACACACGATGCTGTCACTACATAAAGAATCATTCACGTGTTACAGTGTGACATAATACAGAATACAAGTTAAGATTTTAAAATGTTAACGTTATATTTATTTTTTGTTAGTGAGTATGTTCTGACTCCGTATTTTTGTATTTTAACTTTCTGTCTGCACAGGAAGTGAAAATACAAAATGATATTATTGATCAAATAGATTTTATGTCTGAGTGAAAAGATTGAATTCATGTTGATAAATCTGATACCAGACCAACAAAATAAAAATAATCTGGTTCAGTGATCGACAGCGAGGAATGTAAATAGTTATCCAGACGTTCAGGACTGTGTGTCGGGGACGGCCGCTTATACCTCGGACATGTTGATGACGCCCACTGCGAGGGTTTTGTAGCCCAGGATGGTCCGGTTCTTGTACCTCTTCCTCCTCTGCAGCATCACATGCAGACGGTTCACATCCCGCTTCAGGAAGTGAGGATACTAAAACAAACAGACAAAACTTTCCATCAGGGCAGAAATAAAAGCAGTGAAGTTAACTGAAAACAGCCAGCGGGTTAAAGATAACAATGTGTGACCTGCAGTGAGAAGGTGAGCTCCAGGTCCGTCTCAATCAGGCCGTCCGGAGGGAGAAGGTACTCGTTAGATCTCAAAGTCCGCTTCGAACCCTGAGAGACGAACATGAAGACGGACACGGGATCAGATCTTCAGTAATGTGATGAAGGATGTCAACCGGTGGAATACAGAGCACTGCAGGGACGTGTTTCTGTGTGCGACCCTGAAGGCATCTCTAGTTCCACTGACAGGATGTTTCATTACATTCTGGATTATTGCAGAAAATAATCTTGTAACAAACGTTTCTGATATGTACTCGTGTTGTTCAGCAGGAGTATTATACCTTTAAAGAAATAATTACGAATAAACTCAGTTCTTCTATAATCTGCAGCAGCATCATTTACATAAATCAGGTCAGACTCGTGCAGAAAACAGAAAGTAAAAATAGGTATTTTTCAACCAGAGCAGATACTGACAGGCAACACGGGAAACAAGACATCCTGCTGACTTATGTTCCTGCTTCTCCTCACCTGGATCTTAATAGCGATCACAACGGAGCAGAGCTCTTTGTCCAGCTCCTTTAAAACCCTCAGCCTCTTCAGAGTCAGACTGCACAGCCTGGAGACAACAAACCTCTTATCAGCGTAGTTATACACTCTCGTTATTACACTCTCGCTATTACACTCTCGCTATTACACTCTCGATATTACACTCTCTTTATACACTCTCGATATTACACTCTCACTATACACTCTCGCTATTACACTCTCGCACTCTCGTTATTACACTCTCGATATTACACTCTCACTATACACTCTCGCTATTACACTCTCTTTATACACTCTCGATATTACACTCTCACTATACACTCTCGCTATTACACTCTCGCTATTACACTCTCGCTATTACACTCTCGATATTACACTCTCTTTATACACTCTCACTATACACTCTCGCTATTACACTCTCGCACTCTCGTTATTACACTCTCGTTATTACACTCTCGCTATTACACTCTCACTATACACTCTCGCTATTACACTCTCGCTATTACACTCTCGCTATTACACTCTCTTTATACACTCTCGATATTACACTCTCACTATACACTCTCGCTATTACACTCTCGATATTACACTCTCTTTATACACTCTCGATATTACACTCTCACTATACACTCTCGCTATTACACTCTCACTATTACACTCTCGCTATTACACTCTCTTTATACACTCTCACTATACACTCTCGCTATTACACTCTCGCACTCTCGTTATTACACTCTCGTTATTACACTCTCGCTATTACACTCTCACTATACACTCTCGCTATTACACTCTCTTCATACACTCTCGATATTACACTCTCACTATACACTCTCGCTATTACACTCTCTTTATACACTCTCGTTATACACTCTCGTTATACACTCTCGTTATTACAATCTCGCTATTACACTCTCGTTATACACTCTCGCCATTACACTCTCGTTATTACACTTTCGTTATTACACTCTCGCTATTACACTTTCGTTATTACACTCTCTTTATACACTCTCGATATTACACTCTCACTATACACTCTCGCTATTACACTCTCGCTATTACACTCTCGTTATTACACTCTCTTTATTACACTCTCTTTATACACTCTCGTTATTACACTCTCACTATACACTCTCGCTATTACACTCTCGTTATTACACTCTCGTTATACACTCTCGTTATACACTCTCGTTATTACAATCTCGCTATTACACTCTCGTTATACACTCTCGCCATTACACTCTCATTATTACACTTTCGTTATTACACTCTCGCTATTACACTTTCGTTATTACACTCTCGTTATTACACTTTCGTTATTACACTCTCGCTATTACACTTTCGTTATTACACTCTCGTTATTACACTTTCGTTATTACACTCTCGTTATACACTCTCGCTATTACACTCTCGCAATCACAGTCTCGTTATAAACTCTTGTTATACACTCTCGTTATTACACTCTCGCTATTAGTCTCGTTATTACACTCTCGCTATTACACTCTCGCAATCACAGTCTCGTTATAAACTCTTGTTATACACTCTCGTTATTACACTCTCGTTATGACACTCTCGCTATTAGTCTCGTTACTACACTCGTTATTACACTTTCGTTATTACACTCTCATTATTACACTCTCGCTATTACATTCTCGCTATTACACTCTCGTTATTACACTTATTACAAAGAGACACAAAGGGACTACAAAGTGTTTGTGTTGTGTTTCAGTCCGCCTTCTACACAGCTGGTTGCAGGGGACTGTTGTCTTAAATTCCACTCATGTGATTCGTCTGTTTGTACTAAATGTTGTGCCAATCCATCTGGTAAATGGAGATATTTATTAAGTGAAAACTTTGACCTGCTGGTCTTTAGGGTTTATCTTCTGGACACAACAATGTTCATTTGTTGAAATTTTTAAAAAAAATCATTAAATGTTAACAGCAAAAGCTAAAACACACACTTTCATATCCAGAAGCACCAACCTCGTAACATTGACTGTAACTTAATTCTGACGATGTTACTTTCATAAAATTACAACTTTTTCCTGAAGATATTCAGCATTTATTCTTAAAATCTTTGAAATACTTTGTTATGTACGATACATTTTCAGATGAAGGTTTTTCTGAAATATATTAAAAGAGAGCCACATACTTAATAAGTTGTTTAGATATTTAAACATCTAGTCGCTTAACCGAACGACACCTGCTAATATTTGAGAAAACCAATGAGCCACAGACAGGAAGTGGGACATTGTGACGGACGCATAATTTATTGATAATACAAATGTAGTATAACAGATTTATTCTTCAATATAAGAGAACGAGTCGAGCTTGTTAATATCTTCCTTTAGCTCAGACACAGAAGAGAAGTGGTCCTAAGATCAATCCATGAGGAACGCCAAGAGACTCAGAAAACTACCAACACCTAAATCTAAACCTGAAAATCCTTCTTATGCAGAAGAATACAATGAACACAATAAAACATTATAAGAATCAACACCTCTGGCAAAGGACGTTATGTGTTTGGGTTGGTGAGTCTGGAATAATCTGAATAATTCATTGTCGACTGGGTGAATTCACCTGAACGCCTCCTCAAGTTCGGAACAGATATGAACGCGTTGTAAATAAAACTCTTTGTAGCGTCCATGTTGTTTCCACATCACGACTTAAAGCTTGTGAACACATAGATCACATATGTCAGAGTCAAGGCCCGCGGGCCACATCCGGCCCGCGAGAAGGTTTTTTACGGCCCCTGGGATGATCTTGATTTATTATTAGAACCGGCCCGCAGCCCGCAGATCTTTTACACGCACCAATACTACATTTCCCACAATGCAACGGTGACGCACCGAGCAGTAGGCTGCTTCATTTCAATATTTATTGGCACAGCAGTCGTCAGCATCACAGTAAAATTAACTTTCAGATACCCATCAAAAATGGCAAAACGGAAGGTGGACACTGAGAACCGGGGGTTTCAAACAAGGTGGGAGTCGGAGTATATGTTCACGGAGGTAGCTGGAAAACCTGTGTGTCTTCTGTGTGGAGAAAGTGTGGCGGTACTGAAAGAGTATAATCTGAGACGACATTATGAAACGAAACACGCGGACAAAAACAAGAATATGAGCGCACAGTTGGCTGATAAAATAGGTATGCTTGCCGCTGACTTTCGACGCCGATTTGCTGACTTTGAAGCACAAAAAAGCAGGTTGGAACTGCTCGGTAACCCATTTGCTGTTGACGTGGAAAGCTCACCACCAAACCTCCAAATGGAGTTGATTGACCTCCAATGCAATGATGCACTGAGGGCAAAATATGCGGCAGTGGGTGCTGCGGAGTTCGCCCGTTTCCTCCCCGACACAATGCCCCAGCTGCGCATCCAGGCTGCTCAAACGTTGTCTATGTTTGGCAGCACATACCTGTGTGAACAACTGTTTTCTTTGATGAACCTGAACAAAACATCACACAGAAGTCGACTTACTGCTGAACACCTCCACTCAATTCTGAGGATTTCCTCAGCTCAGAGCCTTACCCCGAACATTGATGAACTTGTGGAAAAGATGGGACACCACCAAGTATCACCCTCAACCTCAAACAAGTGAACATTACTGTGCAATCACATATTTAGAGTTTTTACTCAGTTCAAGTTTAAAAGTTAAAGTTTAATATTTGTTTTCACTGCATGTTACTTCTCCTTAAACAAAGTGTTGTTTTTGATTAATAGATTTTTGCACTTTATTTTATTGTATTTCAATCCAATTATATTTTAAAAATATTTCAGTTGAGTGGATGATAGAAAATTGCTATTATTGTTTTTTTCTTTGAAGTAAATTTAGCCCACTTTTGCTAAAATAGAAAATATAGGCTACTGATGGTGCCTTGAATACCGGTTTCTTTCATTTAATGTTCATGTTATGGGGATTTTTATATAAAGGAAATTTGTCTTTTGTGTCTGTTGAAAATTAAAGATTACTGACAGAGCCATAAGAAAATATTGCTTTATTTATCTGATCATATTGGAATATATTTGTTAGGTTTTCAGTAGGTTCAATTAGGTTCACTAGACTATATGCGTCATTTAAAAATTTTTCAATGAACATTCGAACAGTCCGGCCCTCGGCTTGTAGCTAAATTTTTTATTTGGCCCTCCGTCCATTTGACTTTGACACCCCTGACATAGATGAAGAAGAACGACTTTCCAACTCAGGACATGGGAACGTCGGAGGAGCACCTGAATGCACTGTTGGCCTCGGTGATATTCTGGTTTTGATGTATTTACCCCTTGGCTGTAATCTTTGCTGTGGACCAACAGCTTGCTGTTAACACGACCGTTTAAGAGGATTAACTGTGATTGGTCGAGCTCGTTAGCCCCCGTATGGTGACACTGCTGCTAATCTGCCCGTAAACAGACAGGTGTATATATAATATATATATGTATATATATTATATATAAAATATATATATAAAATATATATATTGTAAAATTCATAATGTATGTATATAGATTATATATAACTGTAAAATCATCAGTAAAATGAAGTTGGCTCCATATTGATGAACTGCATTAAAATTATGTTATGTTGTGTATCAATTAGTGATAAAAACAGAATAACATAATATTCTGCAAGTACTGACAAGTATTCAGTACTTTTACTTATAGAGAGGATGAAAGTGGAAAGTTTGGTGTATGTAAGTGCTACTGAAGTGGAGATTTCTGCTGAAGAGTGTGAGAAAAAGCTCCTTTAGAGAAAAGGTCCTTTAAAGATATGTATTGTAACATTCATACATGTTGTACACACTACAGGTGAACAGAGTCATACATGTTGTACACACTACAGGTGAACAGAGTCATACATGTTGTACACACTACAGGTCAGGTTGTACACACTACAGGTGAACAGGGTCATACATGTTGTACACACTACAGGTGAACAGGGTCATACATGTTGTACACACTACAGGTGAACAGAGTCATACATGTTGTACACACTACAGGTGAACAGGGTCATACATGTTGTACACACTACAGGTGAACAGAGTCATACATGTTGTACACACTACAGGTGAACAGGGTCATACATGTTGTACACACTACAGGTGAACAGGGTCATACATGTTGTACACACTACAGGTGAACAGAGTCATACATGTTGTACACACTACAGGTGAACAGGGTCATACATGTTGTACACACTACAGGTGAACAGGGTCATACATGTAACTAACAGATATCAGCATGAAGCTTCTCCACTTCATGACTCACATCAACACAAGTTTATATTACAAGTGTTTAATATGTACATGAGGCATTATAATGCCTAGGATCAATATAGGAGTGTGAGATTTAACAAACACACACACACACACACACGCACACGCAAACACACAAACACACACTAGTCATGGAGCTCCTCTCCCGGCGTTCAGACGCATCTCTCCGGCCGAACACTAATCCTCTTACCTGGGCACGCAGCTCGGAGAGGACCGGTCGATCTCCCAGGTCGCAAACAGGTTCATCGGAACCGGGGCGCGGCCGTCAGGCTCCCCTCCGGCAGCCCCGGACCCGGGGATGAGGTCCGGGGCTGCCGGAGGGAGAGCGGCGCTCCCCCGGACTCTTCCTCTGTCCGCAGCCGCCATCGTCGCCTCTCCGGCGGCAGGTCGCTGTGGTGCGGGCTGGAAGTGAGCGGGGCGGGGCTGGATGCACGAGAGCTGATCCAGAGTCAGTCCGGAGGGGGGGAGAAACATCCGCTGTAGATAAAACATGTTTTATTGTATTTTATAGGTTTTCACTCACGGAATGTGCTTTGGTTTGAAATGATGCAACATGAACACAGTGAGAGAAATAACATCTCAAAACAAGAGCAAACATTCAAACAACCTAAATATTAAAAATACATTCAAATATAAAATGAATACAACATAGAAATATATAGTTCTACTACACTGCAATTCAGAGGGAAATATTAAATACTTTTTACTGCACAAATATTATATATTGAAAATTCAGATTAGTAACATAAAAGTAAAATAATAACAAATAATGTATCAGATAGCAGTAGTATTAGTAAAAGTAGTAGTAGTAGTAGTAGTAGTAGTAGTAGTAGTATTAGTAGTAATCATAGTATTAGTAGTAATAGTATTAGTATTAGTATTAGTAGTATTAATAATAGTATTAGTAATAATAGTAATAGTAGTAATAGTATTAGTAGTAAGAGTAGTATTAGTAATAATAGTATTAGTAGTAATAGTGTAGTATTAGTAGTAATCGTAGTATTAGTAATAATAGTAATAGTACTAGTATTAGTAGTAATAGTATTAGTAGTAATAGTAGTATTAGAAGTAATAGTAGTATTAATAATAGTATTAGTCGTATTAGTAATAACAGTAATAGTAGTAGTATTAGTATTAGTAGTAATAGTATTAGTAGTAATAGTAGTATTAGAAGTAATAGTAATAATAGTAATACTAGTAGTAGTAGTAGTGGTATTAGTATTAGAAGTAATAGTAGTAGTAGTAATAATAGTAATAGTAGTAGTAGTAGTAATAATAGTAATACTCGTAGTAGTAGTAGTAGTAGTAGTAGTAGTAGTATTAGTATTAGAAGTAATAGTAGTAGTAGTAATAATAGTAATAGTAGTAGTAATAATAGTAATAGTAGTATTAGAAGTAATAGTAATAATAGTAATACTCGTAGTAGTAGTAGTATTAGTATTAGAAGTAATAGTCGTATTAGTAGTAATAGTATTAGTATTAGTAGTATTAATAATAGTATTAGTAGTATTAGTAATAATAGTAATAGTAGTAGTAGTAGTAGTAATAATAGTAGTAGTAGTAGTAGTAGTATTAGTAGTAATAGTAGTATTAGTAATAATAGTATTAGTAGTAAGAGTAGTATTAGTAGTAATAGTAGTATTAGTAATCATAGTAGTAGTAGTAGTAGTATTAGTAATAATAGTAGTAGTAATAATAGTAGTAGTAGTAGTATTATTAGTAGTAATAGTAATAGTAGTATTAGTAGTAATAGTAGTATTAGTAATCATAGTAGTAGTAGTAGTAGTAGTATTAGTAATAATAGTAGTAGTAATAATAGTAGTAGTAGTAGTAGTAGTAGTAGTAGTAGTAGTATTAGTATGAGAAGTAATAGTCGTATTAGTAGTAATAGTATTAGTATTAGTAGTATTAATAATAGTATTAGTAGTATTAGTAATAATAGTAATAGTAGTAGTAGTAGTAATAATAGTAGTAGTAATAATAGTAAAAGTAGTAGTAGTAGTAGTAGTAGTAGTATTAGTATGAGAAGTAATAGTCGTATTAGTAGTAATAGTATTAGTATTAGTAGTATTAATAATAGTATTAGTAGTATTAGTAATAATAGTAATAGTAGTAGTAGTAATAATAGTAGTAGTAGTAGTAGTAGTAGTATTAGTAGTAATAGTAGTATTAGTAATAATAGTATTAGTAGTAAGAGTAGTATTAGTAGTAATAGTAGTATTAGTAATCATAGTAGTAGTAGTAGTAGTATTAGTAATAATAGTAGTAGTAATAATAGTAGTAGTAGTAGTAGTATTAGTAGTAATAGTAATAGTAGTATTAGTAGTAATAGTAGTATTAGTAATCATAGTAGTAGTAGTAGTAGTATTAGTAATAATAGTAGTAGTAATAATAGTAGTAGTAGTAGTAGTAGTAGTATTATTAGTAGTAATAGTAATAGTAGTATTAGTAATAATAGTAGTAGTAGTATTTGTAGTAATAGTAGTAGTAGTAATAATAGTAATAGTAGTATTAGTATTAGTATTAGAAGTAGTAATAGTAGTATTAGTAATAATAGTAATAGTAGTAGTAGTAATAATAGTAATAGTAGTAGTAGTAGTATTCGTAGTAATAGTAGTATTAGTAATAATAGTAATAGTAGTATTATTAGTAGTAGTAGTAATAGTATTATTATTATTATTAGTAATAGTAGTAATAGTAGTATTAGTAATAATAGTAATACTAGTAGTATTAGTAGTAGTAATGATAGTAATAGTAGTATTATTATTATTAGTAATAGTAGTATTAGTAATAATAGTAATAATAGTAATACTAGTAGTATTAGTAGTAGTAATAATATGAAGCAATGAATATCAGAGATATTAAATCTCTGCGTCACGTTTAACTTCCTGACCTGAAGTTTTGTCTCCTCTGCAGCTCGTTCATGTTTCACTCTCTGATGCCGTCACTCAGGACAAATGTGTTTGTGCTGTAATATCACCTTTTCATCTAAAGTCCGATTAATACTTTCCACGTCAGCTTCGGACCTCGGGATGTAAATGTCGTCATCCCCCCCCCCGGGAAGAGGCCCGTGAAATTACAATTTCCAGGTCGGTCACGTGACGCCGAGGGCCCAGAGAGATTCCCGTTGACTCACATTGGAAATCGTCTGTAGATCAGAGGATTTATGTTTTCCCAGTAGGAACACTTGAAGCCCTTATTTAAATCATAACTTCCTAAAAGTGATAAAATGCGCTAATAGTCGAATCCAGAGTTATTTCCCTCCAGTGATGTGACTGAGGCGGAGCGGCTGGGAGGCGGGGCTTAAGGAAAACACAAGTGCGCCTGCTCTGTGGCCTCATAGATGCTGAAGAACGGCGGAAGATCTGAGTAATTTTATTTCGGATTAATTCGGCGCTGAGCAGCTTTCACAGGAATGAACGAGGCTCAGCATCCAATGCTGCGTCCACTTCTCCCAATCCATCCATAGTCCAGGCATAGTCTGCGTGCAGCCCAAAATGTTTGACCAGGCAGCCTCTACACTTAGCAAGCGCACCTGAGCTCCAGTATCGTTCCACTCTCTGGACTTCCACAGTCCACATGGTGGTGTATGCACCTCTAGCTGAGGATCCGACGTTACGGCCGCTACCCACATTTATACAATTCTTCTTTAAAGGAAAGCAAAGACAGGCAAGTACGTGTTACGGCAGTCCTACGTACGCTGAACTGTAGTGTGATTGGGACAGATTGCACGTCCGCAGGTGTCCATGGACGCAATATGTCCGAACCTAAATGCAGACCAAGAAAAATAGGTTGAAAAATACTGAAGTTATCCTTTAACCGCCAGAAAGTCACAAATATTAGAAAATTCATGAGAAAGGTTCTCATTGTGATCCTGTAGATGGCTCCTGATCATGTGTGCTCACGTGTCACCACTCTCCTCCTCCTCCTCCGGTATGGTGGTGAAGTCCTTGACCACGACTCTGGGCAGCACCACCGGCTGTGTGCTGGATATCTGAACGTCGGCCGGAGAGGTCTTCTGCAGGTCTGCTCCTCGATCTGCAGGAGAAGCCGGCTGCTGTCTCCTGTACTGCACCAGACTGCAGCTCTTCACAATGATAGCGATCACGTTCTTTCCCATCATGATCGCAGACACGTGGATGTCCCCATAAATCAGTAGGTTCCCCCCACGAATCAGGAGGGTGATGATGTTGATGGTGGCCAGACTGAGGATGGGGTAGAGCATAATTTTGTGTGGGACGATGTTCACGCCCTGCATGCTGATCTTGCTTAGGGAGACGCAGGGCAGCACCAGCATCAGGATGTAGCAGTAGAAGAACATCAGACCCTCCACCCACAGGGGGAGCCCTTCCCTCTGAAGCTCCCACAGGTTGGCCTGAACATCAACAACGTCCAGCAGGTCAACCACCACCCAGAAGAGACGACTCCTTATCTCCTCTTTCTTCTTATGCGGCCATAAATACTCCAAATGATCTATAGCTGCCAGTGTTATGAACACGATGGGCATGCAGACAGACAGCAGCAGAGTCAGCGCCGCCCTAGACACACCGGCATCCATCACCTCTGCGTCTACATTCACTTCCTGAGACTTGTAGTTCTGATACACAAAGCAAACCTTGATCTCCAGGATGAAGATGTAGAAGAACCAGAGGATCATGGCGTAGCCTCACCTGGCTGTGTGCACCTACGACCCGGCCCAGAAGGCAACATATCGAAGCACGATGAGGAAACACGCGTTGCCTGCCAGCACCATGACTCACACGTCCATCCTCTTGGGACCCAGATTCTGCTCCACCAGGTAGGCGTCCATCAGCGCCAGGCTGGTCACGATGAGGACGGCTGAGGGGGGGAACCATAGTTGCTCACAGATTTAGCTTTTAACCAGGTGATGAACCAGGCGAGGTGACCAGGGAGAGAAGTTCAGGTGGAAACCTCAAGCTCTGAAATGTGAAGTCAATGCCAAAATCAAGATGTCGGCAACCAAATGCCAAACATGAAGCTTCAAAACCACAATCCACAAACCATTGGGTGACATCACAGTGACTTTTAGGATGCACTTCCTCTAATGGCCAATAGATGCTGCTCCAAGAATACTCTATTTTTTTAAAGACTTAAGGTCACAATTAGTTTAAGCTTTGATTATTGTCCGAAATCTACGTCGTTCAGCTCTTTCTAAGAGACAGTCATCATGCCACATATCTTCTCTTCTGTCTGTGGGTCATAACTTCTCAGATCTTCAGGTCTTTAGCTCGGGGGTTCAGTCAGGGTGGAGCTTAGTGTTTGTATCGGTGCTCAGATTTATTTAAGGTCTTAAAAACGGACCTGCGATCTCCGACCAAAGTAGGAATTGAAAGACGTCCCTTCCATGTTGCTGACGAAACCTTCTTAAAGCTGCTGTGCAAGACTTCTGAACAAACTTCTTTCTTCCTGTGGCAGATAAACAACATCATCAGGACACGTCCCCTCCTGCAGACACACTCTGTACATCATCAGGAGGACACGTCCCCTCCTGCAGACACACTCTGTACATCATCAGGAGGACACGTCCCCTCCTGCAGACACACTCTGTACATCATCAGGAGGACACGTCCCCTCCTGCAGACACACTCTGTACATCATCAGGAGGACACGTCCCCTCCCGCAGACACACTCTGTACATCATCAGGAGGACACGTCCCCTCCTGCAGACACACTCTGTACTACATCAGGAAGACACGTCCCCTCCTGTAGACACTCTGTACATCATCAGGAGGACACGTCCCCTCCTGCAGACACACTCTGTACAACATCAGGAGGACACGTCCCCTCCTGTAGACACTCTGTACATCATCAGGAGGACATGTCCCCTCCTGCAGACACACTCTGTACAACATCAGGAGGACACGTCCCCTCCTGCAGACACACTCTGTATAACATCAGGAGGACACTTCCCCTCCTGCAGACACACTCTGTACAACATCAGGAGGACACGTCCCCTCCTGCAGACACACTCTGTATAACATCAGGAGGACACTTCCCCTCCTGCAGACACACTCTGTACATCATCAGGAGGACACGTCCCCTCCTGCAGACACACTCTGTACATCATCAGGAGGACACGTCCCCTCCTGCAGACACACTCTGTACATCATCAGGAGGACACGTCCCCTCCTGCAGACACACTCTGTACAAGACTAGGAGGACACGTCCCCTCCTGTAGACACTCTGTACATCATCAGGAGGACACGTCCCCTCCTGTAGACACTCTGTACATCATCAGGAGGACACGTCCCCTCCTGCAGACACACTCTGTACAACATCAGGAGGACACGTCCCCTCCTGCAGACACACTCTGTACATCATCAGGAGGACACGTCCCCTCCTGCAGACACACTCTGTACAACATCAGGAGGACACGTCCCCTCCTGTAGACACACTCTGTACTACATCAGGAAGACACGTCCCCTCCTGTAGACACTCTGTACATCATCAGGAGGACACGTCCCCTCCTGCAGACACACTCTGTACAACATCAGGAGGACACGTCCCCTCCTGCAGACACACTCTGTATAACATCAGGAGGACACTTCCCCTCCTGCAGACACACTCTGTACAACATCAGGAGGACACGTCCCCTCCTGCAGACACACTCTGTATAACATCAGGAGGACACTTCCCCTCCTGCAGACACACTCTGTACATCATCAGGAGGACACGTCCCCTCCTGCAGACACACTCTGTACATCATCAGGAGGACACGTCCCCTCCTGCAGACACACTCTGTACAAGACTAGGAGGACACGTCCCCTCCTGTAGACACTCTGTACATCATCAGGAGGACACGTCCCCTCCTGTAGACACACTCTGTACAACATCAGGAGGACACGTCCCCTCCTGTAGACACACTCTGTACAACATCAGGAGGATACGTCCCCTCCTGTAGACACTCTGTACATCATCAGGAGGATACGTCCCCTCCTGTAGACACTCTGTACATCATCAGGAGGACACGTCCCCTCCTGCAGACACACTCTGTACAACATCAGGAGGACACGTCCCCTCCTGCAGACACACTCTGTACATCATCAGGAGGACACGTCCCCTCCTGCAGACACACTCTGTACAACATCAGGAGGACACGTCCCCTCCTGTAGACACACTCTGTACTACATCAGGAAGACACGTCCCCTCCTGTAGACACACTCTGTACATCATCAGGAGGACACGTCCCCTCCTGTAGACACACTCTGTACATGATCAGGAGGACACGTCCCCTCCTGTAGACACACTCTGTACATCATCAGGAGGACACGTCCCCTCCTGTAGACACACTCTGTACAACATCAGGAGGACACGTCCCCTCCTGCAGACACACTCTGTACATCATCAGGAGGACACGTCCCCTCCTGTAGACACACTCTGTACATCATCAGGAGGACACGTCCCCTCCTGCAGACACACTCTGTACATCATCAGGAGGACACGTCCCCTCCTGCAGACACACTCTGTACAAGACTAGGAGGACACGTCCCCTCCTGTAGACACTCTGTACATCATCAGGAGGACACGTCCCCTCCTGTAGACACACTCTGTACATCATCAGGAGGACACGTCCCCTCCTGTAGACACACTCTGTACATCATCAGGAGGACACGTCCCCTCCTGTAGACACTCTGTACATCATCAGGAGGACACGTCCCCTCCTGTAGACACACTCTGTACATCATCAGGAGGACACGTCCCCTCCTGTAGACACTCTGTACATCATCAGGAGGACATGTCCCCTCCTGTAGACACTCTGTACATCATCAGGAGGACATGCCCCCTCCTGTAGACACTCTGTACATCATCAGGAGGACACGTCCCCTCCTGTAGACACTCTGTACATCATCAGGACACGTCCCCTCCTGCAGACACACTCTGTACAACATCAGGAGGACACGTCCCCTCCTGTAGACACACTCTGTACAACATCAGGAAGACACGTCCCCTCCTGCAGACACACTCTGTACTACATCAGGAGGACACGTCCCCTCCTGTAGACACTCTGTACAACATCAAGAGGACACGTCCCCTCCTGTAGACACTCTGTACAACATCAGGAGGACACGTCCCCTCCTGTAGACACACTCTGTACAACATCAAGAGGACACGTTCCCTCCTGTAGACACTCTGTACATCATCAGGAGGACACGTCCCCTCCTGTAGACACTCTGTACAACATCAGGAGGACACGTCCCCTCCTGTAGACACTCTGTACAACATCAAGAGGACACGTCCCCTCCTGTAGACACACTGTACAACATCAGGTGGACACGTCCCCTCCTGTAGACACACTCTGTACAACATCAGGAGGACACGTCCCCTCCTGTAGACACACTCTGTACAACATCAGGAGGACAGGCTCTTGTCATCTCACACCTTGGCTACTGCAGCTCGCTCCTCGCTGGACTGCCTGCATGAGCCATCCGACCTCTACAGCTCACCCATAATGCAGCAGCCCGACTGGTCTTCAATCTACCCCAGTTCTCCCACAATGCACCACTTCTCCGCTCCCTTCACTGGCTACCAGTGGCGGCCCGAATCTGCTTCAAGACTTTGGTCCTGGCCTACTGTGCTGTGAATGGATCAGCCCCTTCCCACATACAGGCCATGGTCGAACCATGCAACCCAGCGCGTTCACTTCGCTCTGCGTCGACCAATCGGCTCGCCACCCCCTCACTACGAGTGGGACCCAGATTTCCCTCAAACAAAACCTCCTGTTTGCTATCCTGCTCCAACATGGTGGAACGACCTCCCCATTGATGTGAGGACAGCAGACAGTCTTCACACCTGCAGACTGAACACTCACCTGTTTCCACTGCACCTCGAGGAATGAAGAAAACTAATTAACTGTTCTTTGTATGTTGCACGTTCACTGCGCTGCCAGAGGAGTTAGAGATTAGCATATATTAGCATAAAGATGCACTCTCCATCTGATGCACGGAGTCCGTGAACGTGTCTGTTGAAGGTTTATGTTCCTGCTGTTTCTATTAGTAATAATAGATATTAACTAGTTTAAATATTTAATCTGAGCCTCCATCTGAAGGTCCACATCACAACTCACTTCTATTCTGTTGCTTTTATTTTTGTTCATTAAAGTCAGAAAACAAAGTTAAAACCTGAAGTTTATGAAACTGAAATTAAAGATTTGTTGCAGAATCATCGCTTTATATTTTAAATGTTAATGTTCCTGTGATAATGAGTCTGACATAGTTTTTCTTCAATTTATTACATTATTATAATTTATACGTATTATCACATCAATTATAAAAGTGATTCAACAAGAATCACATAAATCATTTATCTCTTAAAGTAAAACTGGACAACTGCCGCTCGCTGTTTTTAATAAATACATTAAATGTGATTAAAGTTTAAAGATCTCATCAGGTTTCAACACATTCTGAAGCACCTGAAGTCTAACCCAGATTTAATAATCTGCATAAGTAACTTCCTGAAGGTGAAACACTGAATCACTTAAATATTCCTTTAATAAAATAATACAAATTTATCAAATCCAACACAAAGACTTAAATACAGAATCCTCATCACTACAAACAGCTCATTGAAAGAAGACGTCTGTGGACATCAGTCAAAACAAAACAAATGAGGATTATTTATTCTGAAACATTCGTGCAAAAGTAGATAAAACGCTGTGTTGTTGTCGGTGGAAGATATTTGTAGTTCATAGAGCCGCGGTGTCTCCGTAGTCTCTGTTCCAGCGGACATAAAGCTGCAGAGTCTGAGGGCCGACGCTCCTCTTGATCTTGTGCAGACTCGCCACAAAGTCTCTGAAGCAAATGTTTCGGACCTGTGGACAAAACAAGACGACACAACATATTCACTCAAGTGAGCTTTACTGAAGTTTAAACTCTTTAAAGTTTAAACACATGTCCATGTTGCTCTCTACAGACTCTCTTTGTCTGTAAATTTGACAGATAGGACAGAGGGTGTAAGGACAGAGGGTCTGAGGATAGAAGGTCTGAGGACAGAGGGTCTGAGGATAGAAGGTCTGAGGACAAAGGGTCTAAGGACAGAGTCTGAGGACAGAGGGTCTAAGGACAGAGGGTCAAAGGACAAAGGGTCTAAGGACAGAGGGTCTAAGGACAGAGGGTCTGAGGACAGAGGGTGTAAGGACAAAGGGTCTAAGGACAGAGGGTCTAAGGACAGAGGGTCTAAGGACAGAGAATGTAAGGACAGAGGGTGTAAGGACAGAGGGTCTAAGGACAGAGGGTGTAAGGACAGAGGGTCTAAGGACAGAGGGTCAAAGGACAGAGGGTCTAAGGACAGAGGGTCTAAGGACAGAGGGTGTAAGGACAGAGGGTGTAAGGACAAAGGGTCTAAGGACAGAGGGTCTAAAGACGGAGGGTGTAAGGACAGAGGGTCTAAGAGCAGAGGGTCTAAGGACAGAGGGTCTAAAGACAGAGGGTCTAAAGACAGAGGGTGTAAGGACAGAGGGTCTAAAGACAGAGGGTGTAAGGACAGAGGGTCTAAAGACAGAGGGTATAAGGACAGAGGGTCTAAGGACAGAGGGTGTAAGGACAGAGGGTCTAAGGACAGAGGGTGTAAGGACAGAGGGTCTAAGGACAGAGGGTCTAAAGACAGAGGGTCTAAAGACAGAGGGTGAAAGGACAGAGGGTCTAAAGACAGAGGGTGTAAGGACAGAGGGTCTAAGGACAGAGGGTGTAAGGACAGAGGGTCTAAGGACAGAGGGTGTAAGGACAGAGGGTCTAAGGACAGAGGGTCTAAAGACAGAGAGTGTAAAGACAGAGGGTCTAAGGACAGAGGGTCTAAAGACAGAGGGTCTAAGGACAGAGGGTCTAAAGACAGAGGGTCTAAGGACAGAGGGTCTAAAGACAGAGGGTGTAAGGACAGAGGGTCTAAAGACAGAGGGTGTAAAGACAGAGGGTGTAAGGACAGAGGGTGTAAGGACAGAGGGTCTAAAGACAGAGGGTCTAAGGACAGAGGGTCTAAAGACAGAGGGTGCAAAGACAGAGGGTCTAAGGACAGAGTCTAAGGACAGAGGGTCTAAGGACAGAGAGTCTAAGGACAGAGGGTCTAAGGACAGAGGGTGTAAGGACAGAGGGTGTAAGGACAGAGGGTCTAAAGACAGAGGGTGTAAGGACAGAGGGTCTAAAGACAGAGGGTGTAAGGACAGAGGGTCTAAGGACAGAGGGTCTAAGTACAGAGGGTTTAAAGACAGAGGGTGTAAGCACAGAGGGTCTAATGACAGAGGGTGTAAGGACAGAGGGTCTAAAGACAGAGGGTGTAAGGACAGAGGGTCTAAGGACAGAGGGTCTAAGGACAGAGGGTCTAAGGACAGAGGGTGTAAGGACAGAGGGTCTAAAGACAGAGGGTCTAAGGACAGAGGGTCTAAAGACAGAGGGTGTAAGGACAGAGGGTCTAAGGACAGAGGGTGTGAAGACAGAGGGTCTAAAGACAGAGGGTCTAAGGACAGAGGGTCTAAAGACAGAGGGTCTGAGGACAGAGGGTCTAAAGACAGAGGGTGTAAAGACAGAGGGTGTAAGGACAGAGGGTCTAAAGACAGAGGGTGTAAGGACAGAGGGTCTAAGGACAGAGGGTCTAAGGACAGAGGGTCTAAAGACAGAGGGTGTAAGGACAGAGGGTCTAAGTACAGAGGGTTTAAAGACAGAGGGTGTAAGGACAGAGGGTCTAAAGACAGAGGGTGTAAGGACAGAGGGTCTAAGGACAGAGGGTCTAAAGACAGAGGGTGTAAGGACAGAGGGTCTAAGTACAGAGGGTTTAAAGACAGAGGGTGTAAGGACAGAGGGTCTAAAGACAGAGGGTGTAAGGACAGAGGGTCTAAGGACAGAGGGTCTAAGCACAGAGGGTCTAAAGACAGAGGGTGTAAGCACAGAGGGTCTAAGGACAGAGGGTGTAAGGACAGAGGGTCTAAAGACAGAGGGTGTAAGGACAGAGGGTCTAAGTACAGAGGGTTTAAAGACAGAGGGTGTAAGGACAGAGGGTCTAAAGACAGAGGGTCTGAGGACAGAGGGTCTAAAGACAGAGGGTGTAAAGACAGAGGGTGTAAGGACAGAGGGTCTAAAGACAGAGGGTGTAAGGACAGAGGGTCTAAGGACAGAGGGTCTAAAGACAGAGGGTGTAAGGACAGAGGGTCTAAGTACAGAGGGTTTAAAGACAGAGGGTGTAAGGACAGAGGGTCTAAAGACAGAGGGTGTAAGGACAGAGGGTCTAAGGACAGAGGGTCTAAGCACAGAGGGTCTAAAGACAGAGGGTGTAAGCACAGAGGGTCTAAGGACAGAGGGTGTAAGGACAGAGGGTGTAAGGACAGAGGGTCTAAAGACAGAGGGTGTAAGGACAGAGGGTCTAAGTACAGAGGGTTTAAAGACAGAGGGTGTAAGGACAGAGGGTCTAAAGACAGAGGGTGTAAGGACAGAGGGTCTAAGGACAGAGGGTCTAAGCACAGAGGGTCTAAAGACAGAGGGTGTAAGCACAGAGGGTCTAAGGACAGAGGGTGTAAGGACAGAGGGTGTAAGGACAGAGGGTCTAAAGACAGAGGGTGTAAGGACAGAGGGTATAAGGGCAGAGGGTCTAAAGACAGAGGGTCTAAAGACAGAGGGTGTAAGGACAGAGGGTCAAAGGGCAGAGGGTCTAAGGACAGAGGGTCTAAAGACAGAGGGTGTAAAGACAGAGGGTGTAAGCACAGAGGGTGTAAGCACAGAGGGTCTAAGGACAGAGGGTGTAAGGACAGAGGGTGTAAGCACAGAGGGTCTAAGGACAGAGGGTCTAAAGACAGAGGGTGTAAAGACAGAGGGTGTAAGCACAGAGGGTGTAAGCACAGAGGGTCTAAGGACAGAGGGTGTAAGGACAGAGGGTGTAAGCACAGAGGGTCTAAGGACAGAGGGTGTAAGGACAGAGGGTGTAAGGACAGAGGGTCTAAAGACAGAGGGTGTAAGGACAGAGGGTATAAGGGCAGAGGGTCTAAAGACAGAGGGTCTAAAGACAGAGGGTGTAAGGACAGAGGGTCAAAGGACAGAGGGTCTGAGGACAGAGGGTGTAAGGACAAAGGGTCTAAGGACAGAGGGTGTAAGGACAGAGGGTGTAAGGACAGATGGTCTAAGAACAGAGAGTCTAAAGACAGAGGGTGTAAGGACAGAGGGTCTAAGGGCAGAGGGTCTAAGGACAGAGGGTCTAAAGACAGAGGGTCTAAGGACAGAGGGTCTAAAGACAGAGGGTGTAAGGACAGAGGGTCTAAAGACAGAGGGTCTGAGGACAGAGGGTCTAAAGACAGAGGGTCTAAGGACAGAGGGTCTAAAGACAGAGGGTGTAAGGACAGAGGGTCTAAAGACAGAGGGTGTCGTATCCTGTACAGTCTGTAAACACTGAGACAAATTTGTCATTTGTGATATTGGGTTATACAAATACATTTGATTTGCTGCAAGCTGTCTGCTAGTTGCTGCTCGTCGCTGTCTGCTAGTTGCTGCTAGCTGTCTGCAAGTTGCTGCTAGCTGTGTGCTAGTTGCTGCTAGCTGTCTGCTCTGCTGCATCATCTCCACCTCAGCTCCACCCATGATGCACATTTTTAGATTAGCCGGAGTTAGATGTCAGCGTCAATGCCAAGATGGCCGCACTTTAAACTTCTCTACGGCTCTTTAGAAACCTGCAGTGGACGTAACGGAGACTGCGTCTCTACTTTATACAGGCTGTGGTTAGTTTATAGTTAAAATCAACATGAGATAAACTCAAAACATGTAATTCTCCAACACTTGAGACACAAGGTTGAAAGTGAAACAAATCTTTGTCACATTATTAATAATATATTATTGATCAATATAAATGGAGGACTGTATTTTCTCACTGTGTTACAGTTGGTCTTCCACCAGCCTGAATAAAAAGCCTCAGCACAGAAACATGTCGTATCTGTACTGCGACATCCTGGTGATGAAGGTTAAACAACAAGGATAAAGGGACTTTAAGGGTCAATCCATAATAATCAGAATTCGGTCGATCTCTTAATTACAACATGAGCTGCAGTGAACTCACCTCGCTGGCCTCCATGTTCCTCACTTGTTCTGGACGCAACTCTGCAGAAACACAAACAAACTTCTTCTAAACAAGCGAAACCAATCAGAGCAGTCAAGTTTCATACTTTATAAAAACATTTTTAAGACGACAATCAGAGTTCCTCCTGCACGCTGTTCGGTTGCCGCTAACGTTTGTCAGCTTGTTTCTCTGAGAACTTAAGATCCAGACGTCCGAGGACTAAAATCCTTCATCCTTCGAGTTAAAAACACCAAGATGTGAAAAGTGTTTTAAAACTAGCTTCTGGCTACAAACACAACACTGACGCATGCAGAAACGTTATGTATTATACCTTTAAGGTCTTCTACACACACACATTGACTTGAAGACTGTATCTCACCTCTGATTGGTCCCAGGGAGGCGTCTTTAGCCAATGAGGTGAGGTCACTGCCGGAGTAGCCCTCTGTCATTCTACACCAATCAGAAACAGACAAACAGACAAACAGGAAGTTCAGGGGACTTTTCAATATGTTGCATTAAGACAATTTTAGACATAATGTTTGGAAATAAAACATTCTTTGAAAGGTTCATTTCTGACTTTGGAAACAACTTAGATTTTTGTGTCATTTTTTATACATTATTTATCATCAGGTCTCTGTGAAAGAAAAGTGTGATTATATCTATATACACTCCTTTATTACATATAATATCTCTTTTATATTGCTGTGAAAACCACAGAAAAACTATTTCAAACAACTGGATTTATTCAAGTTTCTTACCAAAAACGACATTTTATATAATTACATTGAACACATCATGATAACGTTCTAATTTACCTTAAACCAGTACTCATTTTTACTGAATAGAGACTGAACGCATCATAATGTAAATCTATGTAACCTCTGTTCACCGGCAGCTGACAGCTAACTGCTAACAGCTAACGTTAGCTGCTCTCACAATGAAGCTTTATCAGGGAAAACAAAGGGAGGCCTAAAATAGTGAGCGTCCCCTGAACGTATCGATAGTGAGTTTACTGCGTCTTAAACACATTTTCCATCGTCGCCGGAACGCCGTTACTCTCGAGCCCTGACGTACTTGTGGTTCTGTAGAACAATCACCGTCACGTTTTGAAGATTTTGGCTTCAACATCGTGTGAAACTACAGTTAGTTTGAAGACTGTTACCTGGCCAGCTGGCTCAGCTCTCGCTGTGTCAGCGGGCTGCTGTGTTTCCCCAACAGGTTCTTCAGCAGCTTGAAGCGAGTCTGAAAATAAAAGCAGCTTCACATCAGTGACAAACCTGTAAGATTTAAATGTTCGATATTCTTACTGAAGGTTGAACTCACCTCCTCGACTGGTAGAGCGACGTACACACGTTTAGCAAAACGCCTGCAGATAAATAACAAACATAAAGGTGCAGATACTGACAGAATATAACTTCAGGATCTTAGTAAAACTATTTCAATCAGTCAGCAGAACACCTCTGCTTTAAGAAAACAGAAGCTGTCCGAAAGTCTGGAACAGAAGCTTTCTTATTACATTTTGAACAGTGTGCTTTCGTCTAATATC
>NW_021167060.1:670000-697500 GCF_900634415.1 Cottoperca gobio
ATAAATAAAGTCAATAAAATAAATAAAGACGATAAAATAAATAAAGTCAGTAAAATGAATCAAGTCAGTAAAATAAATAAAGTCGATAAAATAAATAAAGTCAGTAAAATAAATAAGGTCAGTAAAATAAATAAAGATGATAAAATAAATAAAGTCAGTAAAATGAATAAAGTCAGTAAAATGAATAAAGTCAGTAAAATAAATAAAGACGATAAAATAAATAAAGTCGGTAAAATAAATAAAGTCAGTAAAATGAATAAAGTCAGTAAAATAAATAAAGATGATAAAATAAATAAAGTCCGTAAAATAAATAAAGACGATAAAATAAATAAAGTCCGTAAAATAAATAAAGTCAGTAAAATAAATAAAGTCAGTAAAATAAATAAAGACCATAAAATAAATAAAGTCAGTAAAATAAATAAAGACCATAAAATAAATAAAGTCAGAAAAATAAATAAAGTCGATAAAATAAATAAAGTCAGTAAAATTAATAAAGTCAGTAAAATTAATAGTCAGTAAAATAAATAAAGTCAGTAAAATAAATAAAGTCAGTAAAATAAATAAAGACGATAAAATAAATAAAGTTAGTAAAATAAATAAAGTTAGTAAAATAAAGTCAGTAAAATAAATAAAGTAAGTAAAATAAATAAAGTTGATCAATTAAATAAAGTCAGTAAAATAAATAAAGATGATAAAATAAATAAAGTCGGTAAAATAAATAAAGTCAGTAAAATAAATAAAGTCAGTAAAATAAATAAAGACGATAAAATAAATAGTCAGTAAAATAAATAAAGAAGATAAAATAAATAAAGTCAGTGAAATAAATAAAGACGATAAAATAAATAGTCAGTAAAATAAATAAAGATGATAAAATAAATAAAGTCAGTGAAATAAATAAAGACGATAAAATAAATAGTCAGTCAAATAAATAAAGACGATAAAATAAAGTCAGTCAAATAAATAAAGATGATAAAATAAATAAAGTCGATCAAATAAATAAAGACGATAAAATAAATAGTCAGTCAAATAAATAAAGACGATAAAATAAATAAAGTCGATCAAATAAATAAAGTCAGTAAAAAAATAAAGTCAGTAAAATGAATAAAGTCAGTAAAATGAATAAAGTTGATCAATTAAATAAAGTCAGTAAAATAAATAAAGACTATAGAATAAATAAAGTTGATCAAATAAATAAAGTCAGTAAAATGAATAAAGACGATAAAATAAATAAAGTCAGTAAAATAAATAAAGTCAGTAAAATGAATAAAGACGATAAAATAAATAAAGTCAGTATAATAAATAAAGTCGATAAAATAAATAAAGTCAGTAAAATGAATAAAGACGATAAAATAAATAAAGTCAGTAAAATAAATAAAGTCAGTAAAATAAATAAAGTCAGTAAAATAAATAAAGACGATAAAATAAATAAAGACAGTAAAATAAATAAAGTCAGTAAAATAAATAAAGTTGATCAAATAAATAAAGTCAGTAAAATGAATAAAGACGATAAAATAAATAAAGTCAGTAAAATAAATAAAGTCAGTAAAATGAATAAAGACGATAAAATAAATAAAGTCAGTATAATAAATAAAGTCGATAAAATAAATAAAGTCAGTAAAATGAATAAAGACGATAAAATAAATAAAGTCAGTAAAATAAATAAAGTCAGTAAAATAAATAAAGTCAGTAAAATAAATAAAGACGATAAAATAAATAAAGTCAGTAAAATAAATAAAGTCAGTAAAATAAATAAAGATGATAAAATGAATGAAGTCAGTAAAATAAATAAAGTAAGTAAAATAAATAAAGATGATAAAATAAATAAAGTCAGTAAAATAAATAAGGTCAGTACAATAAATAAAGATGATAAAATAAATAAGGTCAGTAAAATAAATAAAGATGATAAAATAAATAAAGTCAGTAAAATAAATAAAGACGATAAAATACATAAAGTCAGTAAAATAAATAAAGTCAGTAAAATAAATAAAGATGATAAAATGAATAAAGTCAGTTAAATAAATAAAGTAAGTAAATAAATAAAGATGATAAAATAAATAAAGTCAGTAAAATAAATAAGGTCAGTACAATAAATAAAGATGATAAAATAAATAAAGTCAGTAAAATAAATAAAGATGATAAAATAAATAAAGTCAGTAAAATAAATAAGGTCAGTACAATAAATAAAGATGATAAAATAAATAAAGTCAGTAAAATAAATAAGGTCAGTAAAATAAATAAAGATGATAAAATAAATAAAGTCGATAAAATAAATAAAGTCAGTAATATAAATAAAGTCAGTAAAATAAATAAGGTCAGTACAATAAATAAAGATGATAAAATAAATAAAGTCGATAAAATAAATAAAGTCAGTAATATAAATAAAGTCAGTAAAATAAATAAAGTCAGTAAAATAAATAAAGTCGATAAAATAAATAAAGTCAATAAAATAAATAAAGTCGGTAAAATAAATAAAGCTTTATTGCAAGGTTGATAAACTCACCTCTGGCCTCAGTGCCGGCAGGATAACGATCTCCTGCAGCGCCTGCTTCGCCAAATCCTGACCGGCAACGTCTTCAAACTTCACCGATGACCCGCTGAAACACACGATAATTCAATAAATAAACAGACACACAATCAGTACCAATAAACGGACATCATTTCACTTCATCACATAATTTGTAATTTTCTGCCACATTTTCGTTCTTATAAAAGAAAACGTATTAATCAGCTAAATTTATCATTTATTTTTACTTGTTCTCGGCCAACACACAGCGTCTCTCACCTGTCCACGATCTCGCTGAGGATGAGGCTGGCGAGCTTCCCATCTATGTTTTTCAGGTTCTTCGTGTCTTTCTTCTTCAGCGACGTCGACGTCGGGGAAACGACTTTAACGCCGCGTCGACTCGTTCGACCCTGCAGGAGTCCGACACAGAGAGGAGCTCAGACTCGTGTTACAGACGCTCAGTGCCTCCAACCATCCTGTAAACACACCTTACTGTTACTGTGGGCGGGGGGGGCGCTGTGAGCCGAGGTGGGAGGAGGGATGGAGGCCTGACGAAGACGAGAAGGAGGAAGAAGAGGTAGTCTTCTTTGGGAGAAGCGTTGGTCGTCCGGATGGATTCACAGCGACTCGCTTTCTGGAGGCAGGGCCACCTGCTGAGGACACACAAACACATACACATACACATACACATACACACACACACACACACACACACACACACACACACACACACACACTCCTTCAGATGTCTCCACAAGACTGAGGACTGTGTGTCGTGTCCTGCAGGACGTACCTGAGTGCTGGTGGGCAGAGTAAGAGCCGTCAGTGTAAAGATCCGTCTGAGCTCTGGACCCTGAGACTGGAGCAGCAGGAGCAAAGCAGAAAAACACTGTTTACAGTTCACAGACACACAACACGACTACAAGGAGACACAATACAACTACAGACACACAACACGACCACAAGGAGACACAACACGACTAGAAGGGGACACACAACACGACACACAACACAACACACAACACGACACAAAACGACCACAGACACACAACCACAAGGAGACACAACACGACTACAAGGAGACACAACATGACTACAAGGAGACACAACACGACTACAAGGAGACACAATACGACTACAGAGACACAACACGACTACAAGGAGACACAACACGACTACAAGGAGACACAACACGACTACAAGGAGACACAACACGACTACAAGGAGACACAATACGACCACAGACACACAACACGACCACAAGGAGAAACAATACGACCACAGAGACACAACGAGACTACAGAGACACAACACGACTACAAGGAGACACAACACGACTACAAGGAGACACAACACGACTACAGAGACACAACCACAAGGAGACACAACACGACTACAGACACACAACACGACTACAAGGAGACACAATACAACTACAGACACACAACACGACCACAAGGAGACACAACACGACTAGAAGGGGACACACAACACGACACACAACACAACACACAACACGACACAAAACGACCACAGACACTCAACCACAAGGAGACACAACACGACTACAAGGAGACACAACATGACTACAAGGAGACACAACACGACTACAAGGAGACACAATACGACTACAGAGACACAACACGACTACAAGGAGACACAACACGACTACAAGGAGACACAACACGACTACAAGGAGACACAACACGACTACAAGGAGACACAATACGACCACAGACACACAACACGACCACAAGGAGAAACAATACGACCACAGAGACACAACGAGACTACAGAGACACAACACGACTACAAGGAGACACAACACGACTACAAGGAGACACAACACGACTACAGAGACACAACCACAAGGAGACACAACACGACTACAAGGAGACACAACATGACTACAAGGAGACACAACACGACTACAAGGAGACACAATACGACTACAGAGACACAACACGACTACAAGGAGACACAACACGACTACAAGGAGACACAACACGACTACAAGGAGACACAACACGACTACAAGGAGACACAATACGACCACAGACACACAACACGACCACAAGGAGAAACAATACGACCACAGAGACACAACGAGACTACAGAGACACAACACGACTACAAGGAGACACAACACGACTACAAGGAGACACAACACGACTACAGAGACACAACACAACTACAAGGAGACACAACACGACTACAAGGAGACACAACACGACTACAGAGACACAACACAACTACAAGGAGACACAACACGACTACAGAGACACAACACAACTACAAGGAGACACAACACGACTACAAGGAGACACAACACGACTACAAGGAGACACAACACGACCACAGAGACACAATACGACTACAAGGAGACACAACACGACTACAAGGAGACACAACACGACTACAAGGAGACACAACACAACCACAGAGACACAACACGACTACAAGGAGACACAACACGACTACAGAGCCAGAACAGACCCTCAGTGTCTGAAACGTCTCCGGTGGACGTTCAGTGTGGGACATGCTCACCTATAGAGTGCAGTCGGTCTTTGGCCATGAGCAGGTTGGTTGTCATCTTGTTCTGCAGCCGCATGTCGCGCTCATATTTCTCTCCTGAAGAGACAGAAAACAACTTCTCGAAGTCACTGAGAATGAATAAAAACTTTTTCATGAAGTGTTTATTTGTGCAGGTTTATCACAAATAAATATTCCTCTTGTCTCAGCTTTACTGCTCTGTGTCCCTGTGGACTCACCGCTTCCTGAGATCTGGATGGAGATTCCTTTCTCCAGCTCGCCGATCCCTCGCTGGTACCAGACGACCGCCGGCTGCTTGTCACCTGACAACACAACAGCCAATGAAAACTCAGTGTGCACTCAGATCCTGATACAGTCTCCGACTAACTTGTGTTGTATATGTAGTGAGACAGAGACATGTGTAATGTCCCTGAAGGTAACGTTTCCTCTCTCTCCTGTCATGGTGTCATCAGTCCTGTGTTGTATATGTAGTGAGACAGAGACATGTGTAATGTACCTGAAGGTAACGTTTCCTCTCTCCTGTCATGGTGTCATCAGTCCTGTGTTGTATATGTAGTGAGACAGAGAAATGTGTAATGTCCCTGAAGGTAACGTTTCCTCTCTCCTGTCATGGTGTCATCAGTCCTGTGTTGTATATGTAGTGAGACAGAGAAATGTGTAATGTCCCTGAAGGTAACGTTTCCTCTCTCTCCTGTCATGGTGTCATCAGTCCTGTGTTGTATATGTACTGGGACAGAGACATGTGTAATGTCCCTGAAGGTAACGTTTCCTCTCTCTCCTGTCATGGTGTCATCAGTCCTGTGTTGTATATGTAGTGGGACAGAGACATGTGTAATGTCCCTGAAGGTAACGTTTCCTCTCTCTCCTGTCATGGTGTCATCAGTCCTGTGTTGTATATGTAGTGGGACAGAGACATGTGTAATGTCCCTGAAGGTAACGTTTCCTCTCTCTCCTGTCATGGTGTCATCAGTCCTGTGTTGTATATGTAGTGAGACAGAGACATGTGTAATGTCCCTGAAGGTAACGTTTCCTCTCTCCTGTCATGGTGTCATCAGTCCTGTGTTGTATATGTAGTGAGACAGAGACATGTGTAATGTCCCTGAAGGTAACATTTCCTCTCTCCTGTCATGGTGTCATCAGTCCTGTGTTGTATATGTAGTGAGACAGAGACATGTGTAATGTTCCTGAAGGTAACGTTTCCTCTCTCTCCTGTCATGGTGTCATCAGTCCTGTGTTGTATATGTAGTGAGACAGAGACGTGTGTAATGTTCCTGAAGGTAACGTTTCCTCTCTCTCCTGTCATGGTGTCATCAGTCCTGTGTTGTATATGTAGTGAGACAGAGACATGTGTAATGTCCCTGAAGGTAACATTTCCTCTCTCCTGTCATGGTGTCATCAGTCCTGTGTTGTATATGTAGTGAGACAGAGACATGTGTAATGTTCCTGAAGGTAACGTTTCCTCTCTCTCCTGTCATGGTGTCATCAGTCCTGTGTTGTATATGTAGTGAGACAGAGACATGTGTAATGTCCCTGAAGGTAACGTTTCCTCTCTCCTGTCATGGTGTCATCAGTCCTGTGTTGTATATGTAGTGAGACAGAGACATGTGTAATGTCCCTGAAGGGAACGTTTCCTCTCTCTCCTGTCATGGCGTCGTCTCCCCTTTGAGCTGCGTCAGCGTTGTGTTTGTAGCCAGAAGCTTCATAAACTGACTGTTTATCCAGTTCTAAGACACTTTCTACATCCTGGTGTTTTTAACTCTATATTTGAAGAATGAAGGATTTTAGTCCTGGACGTCTGGATCTTAAGTTCTCAGAGAAACAAGCTGAACAAACGTTAGCAGCAGCCGAACAGCGTGCAGGAGGAACTCTGATGTTTAACCTCAAACTGTTTTACTGCTTTTTATTCAGCGGGTCTGTTTGTTTCGGAGCCTTGAGAATTATTTCAGAGCTGGATCTCTTCAATTCTATGTTTGTATACAATATATATTACATTTTAATTCCTGTTTTAGCGTTGACCAATTTGGTTACACTTGACTTTTAACTCCTGTTAACTTTAAAGATTCTTCCGAGTGGTGTACTAGTTATTATTTTAATAATAAATAATTCAGCGTATGTATATTCATTTGTTACATTTCATTTTACAAATTAAGCAAAGCCTAATGTTGTCTTACACAACCCCCAGTCTCTTCCACACATCTTAATAATTAAACACTAAATATCGGCCCAGGTATCAGTTTTGGGACTAGAAAAGTGTGATCGGTGAATAATCCTCACATCTTTAGATATTTGACGGTAAAAAAAAAACGAATGTGCTTCCATCATCCTGGTTTCAGACTCTGTGCACAACTTTACAATTAAACTTAAAATAACTATTTACTGATGAATCCATAATAAAATAATTGCAGCAGCTCTGGCAGACTCCAGGTAAATCAATAATCAATCTGTTATTATAGTCACAGGACACTGAGTTACTATACAATATATTTCCTGATTTACAAACGAAGAAACTTTAAAGTCAGAAGGCTTCGAATCCCGATTTTCTCACGCCAAACTCCATGCAAAAAGTATTCTTGTTTGATTTTGCTCACAGCAAATAAACACAACTGCCATAAAAAGCACTGAATGCAACGATACAAAAACCTCTATGGTCAATTCTTCCACTCGGCATGCATCACATACATAAAGCAGTGTGTATTTTATTAATTTTGCATAGGGCTCAAGCCATGTTCGTTGAGAAAAATAACGTTAAGATTGTAGATTTGCAAATGGAGTTTGGTATTACATAAAAAAATGTGAGGAGTCAAAAGTGAGAGGAACAAAAGGGTGCCCTGAACATCGGGTACCTTGCTCATCCTCATCGACCCTCAGCGCCGCAGAGATGAACTCGAAGGCCCGCCCGTGGTGGGTCCGGACCCGCTCGCCTCGCTCCGGGCTCCCGCCGCTGCCGCCCTGCCGCTCCGCGCCGCCAGGCTCTTCGGCGGCTCGGGGCTCGGCTCTGACAGCGACCGTGATGCGGCTCCACAGCTGGCAGAAGAGCCACCGGAGCAGGGACAGCACGGCCAGCAGCGGGGAGCACAAGGAGCACAGCACGCCCAGCTTCCCGGCACCGTCACCGGCGGAGCTCCCGGTCCGCCTGCTGCTTCCCCAGAGACACATTCACGTCCATATTACAGCATCCCGGTCCGGGTCAGTCCAGAGAGCTGCAGTTCAGTTCAACGCGACTAGTGATGTGCAAAACTGAACGAACAAATCTTTTTGAACGAATCTTTTTTTGAACAAATCTTTTTAGTGTCCGGTATGATGATTCACGCAATCCTGAGCTGTAAACCATTTCAGTTCAGTGCTACTTAGATTGGAGGAATTATAAAAAGTGTTTACAGTTGCAAAAGTATTTTTTTATTATTGAAATGGCTAACAACATAACCATATAAAAATCCAACAAACAAAGTAGGTCAGTAATAATTAAAAATATAAATAAGCATTTCAATTTATACATGGTGACTGGTACGAACGTGATCCATTTACATGTTTTAACTCAAAGGAACCGATACTGTGAAAAGAGTCGGTCTGTACATCCCTAACATAGGCTGCTTCTTCTTCTGCTTTGTGTTCACAAACCGAACCTGTGATCTTCTTCTTCTTTTAAATGAATGGCAGGGGGGGAGGTGGACAAAAAAATACACACTTTAAAAAAACTAAACAAAGAAACTAAATGAACCTGAGATCTGAGGCGGTTTGTGAGTGTTGAGAATAAACACATTAGTTTGTTTTAGCATGCTAAAAGACTAATATTACAATTAACACGTAGTGTGAAGTTTGCGAAAAGAGATATTTATTTGGTGTTTGTGTGTAAACTAAAAATGCTGTTCTGTTAGAAGAGTATTATATTGTTTTGAATGGCCCTAGTATCATAAATTAAGTTTTAACAATGATAAAAAACAACGAGATGTAAACAGGTATTTAAACTGAGATATAACAGAAAACAAGACGTTCGACAGACTACTATTTTCTATTTATTATTTATGATTATTATTATTATTATTATTATTTGAATCTATTTATTTGTATATATTGATTTAGTATTGTTATTAATAATTATAATAATTGAATCTGTTTATTTGCATATTTTTATTATTTTTTAACTTAAAAAAAAAGCTAAATTGAGGTTGAAGCAGCGCGTGATCTCGTGACGTTCCCGGTCATCACGTGCTGTGTCCAGTCAGCTGACTGCCGTCTTCCGGGTTGTCGGTCGGTGTTTACTTTCTGAGCGGCTTCATCTCTGTTTCTGCGGCTGAACTCGAGGTAAACTCTTAATCTTTCAGCTTTAATGTGTAAATAAATGTCTTAATGTTCGTGTTGTGTGAGAACATTGACACAGACTGAAGACACAGCAGCGCTGAGACACTTCACACGCGGGAAGTTTCAGGGAATTCATGAAGAAGTGAAGATTAATATATAAATGAACCTACAGCGTGTTTAATGCAGTGATAGTGCGGGTTCACTGAGCCGCACACAGGCCTTCACAGTTAACTTTAACCTCCTCAGTCTCTCCCTGAGGTTTCTAACATGTTCCCCCTTTAATTATGGGGTTTCTTTTAGGAAGTGTTTCCTTGTGCGATGCGAGGGTCCAAGGACAGAGGGTCTAAGGACAGAGGGTCTGAGGACAGAGGGTGTAAGGACAGAGAGTCTGAGGACAGAGGGTCTAAGGACAGAGAGTCTAAGGACAGAGGGTGTAAGGACAGAGGGTCTGAGGACAGAGGGTGTAAGGACAGAGGGTCTAAAGACAGAGGGTCTGAGGACAGAGGGTCTAAGGACAGAGGGTGTAAGGACAGAGGGTCTGAGGACAGAGGGTCTAAGGACAGAGAGTCTGAGGACAGAGAGTCTAAGGACAGAGGGTGTAAGGACAGAGGGTCTAAGGACAGAGGGTCTGAGGACAGAGGGTGTAAGGACAGAGGGTGTAAGGACAGAGGGTCTGAGGACAGAGGGTGTAAGGACAGAGGGTCTAAAGACAGAGGGTCTGAGGACAGAGGGTGTAAGGACAGAGGGTCTGAGGACAGAGGGTGTAAGGACAGAGGGTCTAAGGACAGAGGGTGTAAGGACAGAGGGTGTAAGGACAGAGGGTGTAAGGACAGGGGGTCTGAGGACAGAGGGTGTAAGGACAGAGGGTCTGAGGACAGAGGGTCTGAGGACAGAGGGTCTGAGGACAGAGGGTCTGAGGACAGAAGGTCTGAGGACAGAGGTTGTAAGGACAGAGGGTGTAAGGACAGAGGGTCTGAGGACAGAGGGTGTAAGGACAGAGGGTCTGAGGACAGAGGGTCTAAGGACAGAGAGTCTGAGGACAGAGAGTCTAAGGACAGAGGGTGTAAGGACAGAGGGTCTAAGGACAGAGGGTCTGAGGACAGAGGGTGTAAGGACAGAGGGTGTAAGGACAGAGGGTCTGAGGACAGAGGGTGTAAGGACAGAGGGTCTAAAGACAGAGGGTCTGAGGACAGAGGGTGTAAGGACAGAGGGTCTGAGGACAGAGGGTGTAAGGACAGAGGGTCTAAGGACAGAGGGTGTAAGGACAGAGGGTGTAAGGACAGAGGGTGTAAGGACAGGGGGTCTGAGGACAGAGGGTGTAAGGACAGAGGGTCTGAGGACAGAGGGTCTGAGGACAGAGGGTCTGAGGACAGAGGGTCTGAGGACAGAAGGTCTGAGGACAGAGGGTGTAAGGACAGAGGGTGTAAGGACAGAGGGTCTGAGGACAGAGGGTGTAAGGACAGAGGGTCTGAGGACAGAGGGTGTCGTATCCTGTACAGTCTGTAAACACTGAGACAAATGTATAATTTGTGATATTGGGCTGTATAAATACATTTGATTTGATTTTGATTTACACGTTGTTATTAATCCCAAAAGTACAAAACCTGCATTCAAGTAAAAGTACAGCATCAGAGGAAGACTCGGTTTATTTATACACACAGTTCAACTACAAGGTTATTGCGAAATAAACTTATGAAACAGGACATTTAAATAATTCACTCTCCATCTTGACTGTATTACACGGTACGGTCGAGACATTGTCTTGATTTCAGCATTAATATCATTATGTACACTGCTGTTTGTAAATACGAATGTTTACATATTTATTGTTATATATTATAGTACAATGTGCACATTTCTACTTTGGCTTTTCTATTTTTGCATAATTATTTTATTCTAAAATGGAAAGCTAATTCCCCCGGGATGAATAAATGAATGAATAAATAAATAAATAAATAAAGTGATTCTGAGTTAAAGAGAAATAAAAACAAGCTAAGATAGAAAAATGTTCTTTGTTCATGTGAGGATCAACTGCAGGCTCTGAAAACCACCGAAGAAGAACAACTGATTGTCTTACCTGTTCAAACTAAATTGGCAAAACCCTCCAACGATGTGTCTCTCTGTGGGGGGGGGGGGTCACATGTTGTTTCTCTGTGGGGGGGTCACATAATGTTTCTCTGTGGGGGGTTACATGGTGTTTTGTGTTTGCAGCCATGAACATGTCGGACAGTGACGAGGACTCCTACAACGAGAGGACGGCGTTGGTCCCGGCGGAGAGTCCGACGGTGGCGTCCTACAGACCAGATCCAGACGCCGCCCCCCCAAGCGATTCCCCATCCAAAAGGGTAAAGTCCGGTTTTTATGGAGAAACATTTCTCTCAATATTATTTGTGCAAAACCCCAAAACATATTTTGAAAATAAACAAATTCATGACAATAAGATATATATATATATATATATATATATATATATATATATATATATATATATATATATATATATATATATATATATATATATATATATATATATATATATATATATATATATATATATATATATATATATATATGATAGTATTTCTTGCTGCTCTGATGCAGCCCGGCGTAAGCAGGAGGGCGGGTCCGGCTGCCGCGGACGCTGCTGGCTGTCGTGTCAGCGGTGGCGGTTCAGATCAGGAGGTGGATGCAGACGATGAAGAGTTGACTCTGAAGTACGGAGCCAAGCACGTCATCATGCTGTTCGTCCCCGTCACCCTCTGCATGTTGGTGGTGGTCGCCACCATCAAGTCCGTCAGCTTCTACACGGAGAAGACCGACCAGCAGCTGTAGGTCTCACCCAGCTGCCAGCAGAAGCACGATGAAATATTATTATTATTAATATTTGTAACTCCCTTTTTCTATTATTATGATATAAAATATTTTATTTTTAATCCTCTTTTCAATCAATGTTTTGTTTATTTATTGAAAATGTAATGTCACGTCTAATCTCAATAAAAGCTTATTCGCTAACAATATATATATATATATATATATATATTTATTGAACAACACCATATTGTAAATAATATCAAGACTGAAAAGGTCTGATTTAGTGTTTAAAATGCAGAAATATAAAATAAGAACATTAGTAGAAAAGCAGTATTAATGACGCGGTCGCGATGCTAACGAGGACGTTTGTCCCGCAGGATCTACACGCCGTTCACAGAGAACACGACGTCTGTCGGCCGCCGGCTCCTCAACTCCGTCCTCAACACCATCATCATGATCAGCGTCATCGTGGTCATGACCATCTCCTGGTCGTCCTCTACAAGTATCGCTGCTACAAGGTCAGACGCTTAAATACTTCTCTTCTTTTCTTTTCTTCTTCTTTAGCTGCCTGGGAGGTCCGGCGGCTGGGATTCTGGGCGCGGCGGCGGCGGCGCAGAGGCTGGGGGCGGCGGAGGCTGCGGCGGCGGCGGCGGCGGCGCGTGGCGAGGGAGCGGCGGGCCGCGAGGCGGGCGGGGCGGTGAGGGCAGGGGGCGGATGCGGGCGGCGCCGGCGGGGCGGCGGGGCGGAGGCGACGCGGGCGGCGGCGGCGCAAGTGGGCGGGGGAGGGGCGCCGGGGACGGCGGCGGAGGCGGGGCTGGAGGCGCCGGAGGCGGCGCCGGCGGGGCGGCGGCGCGGCACGCAGGAGAGGCGGGCAGCCGGAGTGCGGAGAAGGCGGATGCCGCGGAACGGAGGGCGGAGGCGGCCACGCCGCAGCAGACGCAGCAGCCGAAGAAGGCCGGCGGCGGATGGCGCAGCCTGGAAGGGCGCCGGAGGCGGGCGGCCGCAGGACAAGGACGGAGACGAGGGAGGCGCGGGCGGATGGGGAAGGCGTATGCGGAGAAGAAGAAGAGGCGCCAGGAGGCGACCGGGAGGAGCCAGCGGGGGGGGAGTGATGCGAAGACCGGCGCAGGGGGAGGGGCAAAGAGAAGGAGGAGGAGACGCCGAGGCGGGGATCCGTGGCAGCGGAGGGGGAGGGGGCGGAGGCGGCCGGAGCGGCGGAGACAGGAGAAGAATAAGGAGGAGGATGTCCGGGAGGGCGGATGAGGAGAAGGCGGAACTGGAGAGACGGAAAAGGCTCAGTATGATGCGGACGGTCGGCGAGTAGGAGAAGAGGGAGGCGGCGGGCAGATGGTAAGGAGATGCGAGATTGAGGAGAATACTTGGAGGAGACGAATTTAGGTCGCCGGCGGAGGAGATGAATGCTCGGTGGCTTGGCCTCGTATCCGAGAAGTTCGGAGGCTGGCGCGAGGGGGCGAGGCGGAGGAGGAGGGAGGAGCGACGATCGAGGCTCTCGAATCAGGCTCGGCGGCGTCTTGGTCGCGCCCAATGCCGTCTGTAGCCTTCTCTCTTCTTCCCTTCTTCGATTCTCTCCTTATCTTTCTATTCTTCTTCTATTCTCGGCTTCTCATTCTATCTTCTTCTCTTTTCTCTCTCTTCTTCTCTTCTTATTTCCTTTTCTTCTTCTCCTTCTCCTTCCTCTTTTTTCTTCTCTTTCTTCTTCTTCTCCTCCTCTTTCTTCTTCTTCTTCTCCTCCTTTCTTCTCTTCTTCTCTTCCCTTTTCCTTCTCTTCTTCTCTTTTCTCCTTTCTTCTCTTCTCCTTCTTCTCTTCTTCTTCTCTTCTCCTTCTCCTTTTTCTTCTTCTTCTTCTTCTTCTTCTCATTCTTCTTCTCCTTCTCCTTCTGTTTCTTCTTCTTCTCTATATTTCTGAATGACAGATTGTACAGATAGTTTTTCATTCAGACTTTATTGTTCAGTGTTTCTTCTTCTGTGTCTGCAGTTTATTCACGGTTGGCTCATCATGTCGTCCCTGATGCTGCTCTTCTGGTTCAGCTTCATGTATCTGGGGTGAGTCCTGGTGTTGTGACCTGCAGGTGTGTGTGTGTGTGTGTGTGTGTGTGTGTGTGTGTTACCTGCAGGTGTGTGTAGTTTATATGATCTGTTTAAATCGATCTAAAATAAAAACTATAATAATAAAGCGTGACGTCATGTAATTAGTTTAAAATGTTTCTTCAGTAACATTTGATGAATCGTCGGCGTGCTTCACGCTGCAGGTGCTTCACGGCGTCTTCCTCTTGTTTCCCAGCGAAGTGTTTAAGACGTACAACCTGGCGGTGGACTACCCGACTGTGGGGGTGATCATCTGGAACTTCGGGGCGGTGGGGATGATCTGTATCCACTGGAAGGGCCCCCTCCAGCTGCAGCAGGCCTACCTGATCCTCATCAGCGCCCTCATGGCCCTCGTCTTCATCAAGTACCTGCCCGAGTGGTCGGCCTGGGTCATCCTGGGAGCCATATCCGTGTACGGTGAGTCGCCGCCGCCACGTGCATGAAGAATATATATTATTATTATTATTTCTGTTCTCTCAAAACATAAAGACTTTTTTCACTAAAGCGGACCAAGTGTTTCAGCAGGAAGTCCCATGATGCTTTGCTCTGGTGTTGCAGACCTGGTGGCCGTCCTGTCTCCTAAAGGTCCTCTCAGGATGTTGGTGGAGACAGCTCAGGAACGTAACGAGCCCATCTTCCCCGCCCTCATCTACTCCTGTGAGTCCAGCTAACACTAGTGCTAACACTAGTGCTAACACTAGTGCTAACACCACTAATGCTAACATTAGTGCTAACATTAGTGCTAACATTAGTGCTAACACTAGTGCTAACACTAGTGCTAACATTAGTGCTAACACCACTAGTGCTAACATTAGTGCTAACACCACTAGTGCTAACATTAGTGCTAACACTAGTGCTAACACTAGTGCTAACACTAGTGCTAACGTTAGTGCTAACACTAGTGCTAACACCACTAGTGCTAACACTAGTGCTAACACCACTAGTGCTAACACTAGTGCTAACATTAGTACTAGTGCTAACACTAGTGCTAACATTAGTGCTAACACTAGTGCTAACATTAGTGCTAACATTAGTGCTAACTGTCATTATTTCTGCAGGTATTTGTTCATAAAGCAAAGTTTTGGTGACGTTTTGTGTTTGTGTTCAGCCGCCATGATGTGGACGGTCGGGATGGCGAGCCCGGCGGACGCTCAGCGCTCCGCACTGGAAACAGGTGCAACATCACAAACCGCCTTTCTTTGCAAGGGATCATGGGAAATGAGAGGGTGGACACCTGATTATGTAGTTTATATTATAATAACTTATTTATGTGATGATCTACATTATGGATCAGAAATTATCACTTCATTATTTTAGTTTTTTTTAAAGAGAATTTATTTATTAATTACAAAACAAACTTTCTAAATATAATTAACAAATTATATTATTTTAACGTTTTGATGGATATTTAATTTTATTATTATAATATTTTAACATTTAAATGTAATGTAACCTTTCTTTTCACAAAAGCCTTTCCAGAAAATCTTATGCCTGTTGAGATTGCTTTTAGCTTTGAAAGGTGCTTTATAAAAACAACTCATTATTATTATTATTATTATTATTATTATTACTTCATTAAAAAAGAATATTTTCTTAATATGTAAAAAAAGTAATAAAATCATATTTAGATTTTTATTACCAAACAATTGTTCTTAATTCTCTTTAAATTAAATCAAGATTAAATACATTTTACAGATTTCACTTTTGTGAAACATTTAAATAAAAAATAAAATATATAAATTAATTTAAATATATATTTTTAGTCTTTTAAATATAAAAACTTTAAATTGTGTTTTAGAATCACTGGGATGATATTAATATAATGTGTTTTACGAGTTATTAGTTTCTCGTCTGCCGACCAGATGACTTTTTCTTCAGGCCGCCATTTTGTTTTTTCCAGACGAGGAGTCGGAGCAGAGAGGTGGGGGGGCGGAGCCTGAGGTCCGACAGCTGCGGTCCTTTGCAGAAGATGACCTGGAGGAGGACCGTGAGCGAATAATAACATATAGTTATATATTAATAAGTGACTGGTGAAAGTGAAGCATGCTGGGATGTCTTCTGCAAACATCTCTGCTGATGATTCACCTTAATTATATCCTGTAACCATTTCAAGACGAGAGAAAGACGTTTATCTATTTAAAACCTGTAACGTGATCTCTGTAGGAGTTATTAATCATCCCTTCCGTGTGTCTGCAGGAGGTGTGAAGCTCGGCCTCGGAGATTTCATCTTCTACAGCGTCCTGGTTGGGAAAGCAGCGGCGACGGGTGGAGACTGGAACACCACGCTCGCCTGCTTCGTCGCCATTCTCATCGTAAGTATCAAACGTCCCTGTGACGCTCCGCTTACTGCTGATGGACGTTTGTTTTCCACACCACTTACTCCCACAAAGTCATTCAACAAAGTAACAATTTAATAATCTACGCAAACAAATCTGAAAACGTTTCATGAAAGTTCCAAAGCTTCACCAGAAACTGAATCTGAAGATAAAGAGTTGAAATCAGCAGCTCTGCGAAGTGAAGGTCGACTCTACGATCCCAAAACGAGGATTCACGTTAGTGTGAAGAAGGGTGCGTTGAATAAACGTCAACGAGACGTTTACACTCGACGTCTCCGTGAGAAGCCGCTTCTTATTCTTCTACTTGATCTTTATAGAAGTTGTTTCGTCCGCGCGGACTCCACATGTTCAATCCTTCAGATCATGTTACACAAACATGAGCAGCAACATATAATTATTCAGGAAGTGAGTCATCGCTTCAAGTAAACGTGTTTTCAGTTTGAAGCCTGAAATAAGTTCTGAGTTTAAACGCTCTGAAGATATGTTGTTCCACGACATAAAATCCGTCAGTAAATCCTCCGCTGGTGAATTTAAAAACGTTGTTTGCTAACACGCGTCTAAATGAGATGGTGAGATGTGGTGAAGTCATGTGACCTGCTGTAGCTCCTTTAGAGCTGAACGTTAGCTTAGCGGTGGTGAAGTCATGTGACCTGCTGTAGCTCCTTTAGAGCTGAACGTTAGCTTAGCGGTGGTGAAGTCATGTGACCTGCTGTAGCTCCTTTAGAGCTGAACGTTAGCTTAGCGGTGGTGAAGTCATGTGACCTGATGTAGCTCCTTTAGAGCTGAACGTTAGCTTAGCGGTGGTGAAGTCATGTGACCTGCTGTAGCTCCTTTAGAGCTGAACGTTAGCTTAGCGGTGGTGAAGTCATGTGACCTGATGTAGCTCCTTTAGAGCTGAACGTTAGCTTAGCGGTGGTGAAGTCATGTGACCTGATGTAGCTCCTTTAGAGCTGAACGTTTAGCTTAGCGGTGGTGAAGTCATGTGACCTGCTGTAGCTCCTTTAGAGCTGAACGTTAGCTTAGCGGTGGTGAAGTCATGTGACCTGCTGTAGCTCCTTTAGAGCTGAACGTTAGCTTAGCGGTGGTGAAGTCATGTGACCTGCTGTAGCTCCTTTAGAGCTGAACGTTAGCTTAGCGGGTGGTGAAGTCATGTGACCTGCTGTAGCTCCTTTAGAGCTGAACGTTAGCTTAGCGGTGGTGAAGTCATGTGACCTGCTGTAGCTCCTTTAGAGCTGAACGTTAGCTTAGCGGTGGTGAAGTCATGTGACCTGCTGTAGCTCCTTTAGAGCTGAACGTTAGCTTAGCGGTGGTGAAGTCATGTGACCTGCTGTAGCTCCTTTAGAGCTGAACGTTAGCTTAGCGGTGGTGAAGTCATGTGACCTGCTGTAGCTCCTTTAGAGCTGAACGTTAGCTTAGCGGTGGTGAAGTCATGTGACCTGCTGTAGCTCCTTTAGAGCTGAACGTTAGCTTAGCGGTGGTGAAGTCATGTGACCTGCTGTAGCTCCTTTAGAGCTGAACGTTAGCTTAGCGGTGGTGAAGTCATGTGACCTGCTGTAGCTCCTTTAGAGCTGAACGTTAGCTTAGCGGTGGTGAAGTCATGTGACCTGCTGTAGCTCCTTTAGAGCTGAACGTTAGCTTAGCGGTGGTGAAGTCATGTGACCTGCTGTAGCTCCTTTAGAGCTGAACGTTAGCTTAGCGGTGGTGAAGTCATGTGACCTGCTGTAGCTCCTTTAGAGCTGAACGTTAGCTTAGCGGTGGTGAAGTCATGTGACCTGCTGTAGCTCCTTTAGAGCTGAACGTTAGCTTAGCGGTGGTGAAGTCATGTGACCTGCTGTAGCTCCTTTAGAGCTGAACGTTAGCTTAGCGGTGGTGAAGTCATGTGACCTGCTGTAGCTCCTTTAGAGCTGAACGTTAGCTTAGCGGTGGTGAAGTCATGTGACCTGCTGTAGCTCCTTTAGAGCTGAACGTTAGCTTAGCGGTGGTGAAGTCATGTGACCTGCTGTAGCTCCTTTAGAGCTGAACGTTAGCTTAGCGGTGGTGAAGTCATGTGACCTGCTGTAGCTCCTTTAGAGCTGAACGTTAGCTTCTTACTTCTCACGACTGCATTTACGCTTCAAAGTGTATCTGTGCAGATTCTCCTGCTGAACAAAACGAGTAAATATCAGAAACGTTTGGTACAAGATTATTTTCTGCAATAATCCAGAATGTAATGAAACATCCTGTCAGAACCAGAGATGCCTTCAGGGTCGCACACAGAAACACGTCCCTGCAGCGCTCTGTGGTTTTATTTATTATAACAGAAGAATGTCTTAACTGACAGTCGACCTTCCTCTTCCTCTTCCTCGCCTCTTAAGATGCTTCGTGAATAACTTTTATCTTGTTTCAAATACTTCATGACGTTTTCCAAGCGTTTGTACGAAGACGCTTCATGACCTCCACCTGTCCTGCGCCCCCCTCAGGGTCTCTGCCTGACGCTGCTGCTGCTGGCCATCTTTAAGAAAGCTCTGCCGGCGCTGCCCATCTCCATCACCTTCGGCCTGGTCTTCTATTTCTCCACAGACTTCCTGGTTCAGCCCTTCATGGACAACCTGGCTGATCACCAGTTTTACATCTGAGAGGAAGCTCCGCCCCCCCGCCGCCGTCAGAGCTGCTGCCATTCGTCTTTAAATGCTGTTCCAGCCTCTAAAAAACCTGCTTCTGTTTTATATCCTATTAAAGCGACAGAACATTTCCAGACTTCAGGACTGTGACGGACATTTTCACTATTTTATAGACCAAACCATTAATGTAGAAATCTGCAGATCCAAAATGAAACTGTTCGTTAATATCCGTCTTCATCGTCGTCCTGCGGCGCGCCTGTTGTGGCGGCGGCACAAAGACTACTTCTAAATATATTTACTGTATTTAAAACGCTTCACCTTTATTCTGAAATAACAACAAAAACTAACTTCTTTTTTGTATTCTCACCAATCTCAATGGAGTGGGTTCGACAAGTTTCGGCCGTGTATATATAGTATTATATTATATATAGGAGAGAGAAGTAGAGGAAGAGAAGAGAGGAGGAGAGGAAGAGAAGAGAGAAGAGATGGAGGAGAGAGAACGGAGAGAGAAGAGTAGAAGAGAGGCGAGGAGAAGAGAGGAGAGAGAAGAGAGGAGAGAGGAGAGGAGAATAGAGAAGAGAGTAGAGAGGAAGAGAGAGGAGAGAGAAGAGAGGAGAGAGAAGAGAGGAGGCGACAGAAGAGAGGATATTAGAAGAGAGGAGATAGAGATGTAAGATTAGAGATAATGATAGTAGAAGTATGAGAAGATGGAAGATGGAGATGATAGATAGAGATTATAGAGATAGGAGAGATAATAGATAGATATAATAGATAGTATATAGAAATAGAAATATAGTAGATATATATGAGTAATAAAGTATTAATAGTAGATATATAGTATATATATAATAGATATATATATATATAATGATATAATATAATAATATATATATTATATATAAATATATATATATATATAATATATATTATATAATATATATTATATAATATATTATATAATGATATATAATGATATATTATATAAATATATGATATATAATTATAATTATATAATATAATATATATATTTATATATATATATATAATATATAGATACGAGGAGACGGATTGAAGTACATTTACTCAAGTACTGCAGTCAAGTACAGTTGGAGGTACTTTCACTTTACTTGAGTATTTTCTGCTCCTCCAGTAAAACTTAGTTTCTTTTTACATAAAACACAAACTTCTAATCGAAGTCATCGTACTCAAAGTATCTGAGCTCAACGCGCTCGCGCGGACGACTCGTGCAGCTCTCCGTGTCTTTAGTCGCAGCTCATGACACGCAGCCTTGAACAAACTGCGACTTTCTTTAAATGATCTTTGCACAGTGAAAACAGGATCCACAAACTAACCCAGAAGGGGCGGGACTTCACCAAGAGGTCTGCGTTCTGATTGGTTCTCACAGCCTGCTGTGGTCATGTGACCTGAAACACTTACATAATTAACATTTTATTATTCATTTGGAATAATAAAATGATTCTTCAGATAGTGGAGCGTAAATTAGATTACAACTTAATCTTTATTTATCCTCCGACGTTTATTAATTATATTTCACAAAGTTTAACTTTTCTTCTGTCAAATAAATAAAATACGTACACCACATTATTAAACATTTAGTTAAGATTAAATATCACAGAACATTTTTAATTTTTCTTCAATAAGTTTGTAAATCTTTATTTAAAAAAGGCCAAATGTGCAGCGAGCTGCAACAACTTCCACTAAGATTATTATTAATGGTTTAATTGAACTAATGCAGCTGTTTGCAGAATTTTAACACTTAAGACAGAATAAAAGTATAAAGTTTATATATTTAGATTTGAATGTTTGAGCTGATATTAAATTTAAAGAATATTTCTGTCAGTGTTTCAAGAGCAAAATGTTTTAATAATTATATATTTAAAGCACTTGAACTCTGCTCTCATCCATTGACTTTATTCTTTAAAATCATTTCAACACTAAACTTCAGCGCTCGAAGAATAAACACCGAACTTTATAAAACGTTATTATACCAGCCTGCTGTCTGATGGGGGGGGGGGGGTCTTTATATATTTTGTAGAAATGATTCAGGTGTAGTTTTTGATGAGATTATTTTATTTCATTGTGTCAAACGTCTGTAACTGAAGAAATAAACTTATTCTATCAAACATTTAGCTTCTAGTTTCACATTTCCTGTCTGGTTCAGTCTCAAAGGTTTTTCACAATAAAAGCTCTGGCCATCTACATGGAATCTTTTTTTTTTTTTATAAAATCCCAGAGAGCGCCGCTTTCACATCAACATGTTTATTTCATATATATAAAAAACAAAACAAAGTGCAGTTGATTAACAAACACTGAAACGTTTCTTCAGTTTAATTCCTCTCTTCAAACTGGGCTTTGTTCTTCAGCAGGAACGCTGCCAGATACTCGATGGGGTTCGGAGGTCTGCGGGAGAGAAACATGTCACGTGTTTGTAAAACCCTCAGAACGACGACTAACAGATTACAAGAGTTTCCTTCAGCAGCCAATAGGATCTCTCGCTCAGAGGTTCACCTGCTCCTGACGCTCAGCAGCGAGTTCGTCAGGTAACGACGGCTCGACAATCCTTAAAGTCCCTCTCCTGCACAAACGTCTTTAAAGTTTGTTTTCAGCCTCACAGCTGCGACGGAACATTAAAGACGTCAGACTTCAGTAGTTTTACTTTTTATACATCAAACTATTCATGCAGAAAATAATCTGCAGATTAATGGAAATAATCTTTAGTTGCAGTTATTTGATTTATGATCCAAACATTTATAAAGAGAAGCAAAGTTCACTGAAGGAACTAACGCAGCTTCTGGATGATTAGCTAACGCTAACGCTAAGTGAACGATGGAGGTTTAGTTTCAGGCGTTCGCACACGCTGCTGGTGTTTACATCCACAAGTCACGTTTTTGCCTTTATTCAGAAAAAGACAATTTTCCTCCTCAGCTGATTAACATTCCTGTAAACTCTCCCGGGGTCCTGCGACGCTGTGATCTCACAGGGACGACGCTGTGAGATCGCTGTGAGATCACAGGGACGCTCTCCCGCTGCCGACATTTATCTCAGTTTCAGGATTTATAATCTTTTAAATGTCTTTTCTTGTAAATTTGAGTTTTTTCTTCAAATGCTTCATGTCCCTAAAATAAAAGGTGATGAAAGTCAGAACATGAACAAAATACTTCAACAGTGTGTGAGTGTGTGAGTCCGTGTGTGTGTGTGTGTGTACCTGTCCTTGGCGAGCACAGACAGGCCCTGCAGCAGGATGGGCACCACCGTCTGGTCCAGGTACGCGCGGGTCGGCAGCGCCTGCAGGTCGACCTTCTGCTTCGACATCTTCTCTGCACCGGCCTTCTCGTTCTCCACCGTCCTCTGTGGAGCAAAGCATGCTGGGAGTCTGCCTTCAGTGTGTGAGTGTGTGTGCGTGTGTGTGTTAGTTACCTGGATGTTTTCCGTCAGGCCGTACTCTGCGTGAGGGTTTTCAGACACCTGCAGAAGGATTCATGTTCTGGATTTATATAAAAACTTAAACTCAATGATCATTACTGTAGGCATTACATTTTATATCATTATTATTATATAATATTTGGGGGCCGTAGACGATGGATATTCTCCGTTTAAAGTAATAAATGTGCTTGTTTTTTCTCTGGATGTGTTACTCACAGGAGTGTGTCCCTCCATGGACTGATCTGCGTCCGTGTGATCTGAAACAAACGAGACGCTTGTTACTTTTCGGTCTGAAAACAGAAGCTGATCTTTGCCATCAGTGCAACATGTCTGTGTTGATGCATATATCATCACTTAGTGAGTGTACGTCAGCTCCTGTAATAAATCTACAGCCCCAACTTACATTATGAACTGATCCAGAGTCTGGAGAAACACAACGTCCCTAAACGGACACATTTTTTTATGGAGTTTGGTACAAAGAAACTTCCAAGTTACAGGATTGAGGATGTGCTAACTTTAATATTAAATGTTGCCGTATTTACCAAAAGCTCCTAAAGATGTACAACTGCACTTCAGTGCACTTCAGTTCACTTCTGTAAACATTAATACACGAGGAATCCCTAAATCTGCGGATTGTTCAACACAGTTTGGTTCAGAGAAACTTCCATTCAGCAGCAGGGACGATGATAACTGTTGGATTGTTTTAAAGACAAATATCAAATAAAAAGGATGAAACGGTGTTAATAATAAGTTTATTTATTCCGGGTTGTGTCTTTGCCACCAACAGAGAACGTTAATAACACGTGACTCTACAGAAAGCTTCACTGATCTCACAGAAACAAGAAATACTAACATTTACACTTTATTTAAATCTTTACGCTGATATCGGTCTCGCTGCACTGCATTGTAACCGGCGGTAAATTAGCTTAGCATCACGTTAACGCTCTGTGTCCGGTATACAAACTCACTAACAGGGGAAACCGACCTCTGCGGTTTAAACTGAGTCACCGATACATCGAGTCAAACCGGAAAACACGCAGAAAACTAACACAAATACAATAAAAAGGTGTAAAACACGATCAATGGTCAACAATGAACTTACCGTCCGCCATGTTTGTTGTGGATATTGACGCAAGATGTTTGACGTAAGCTACGTCGGTTCTGTTCATCGGTTACGTACAGAAGAGATCCCAACGCCGAGCATGTTTCCGGTTTGTGCTTACTTCAAAATAAAAGCACGGACGTGGATTAGAACCACATTCATTCTAAGATTAAAATGTAGATTTGTTCTAATTCATTTGTTTTTTACGTGTCACTCTTAGTTTTGAAGTACTATGTGAAATATGTCGTATCGTGCAAGTAATTAAAATGTGCCTTTTAATCACATCTGTAATATTCTGTTTTTACTAAAAGACTCATGTCATCACTTTTTTTATTTTGAATGCACAAAATCTGTAAAATACCAACAAATGTTTAGGTCATTACTACATTCAGAGAGCTGATGAGGCATTTGACAAATAATAATAATTATACTTATACCAACAATAATACCAATAATATATATATATATATATATATATATATTCACAGAGCCTTCCCTCTCTCAGTAGAAAAGTTAAAACAACCAAAGGGCAAACAGAACAATGAAAAGAAAACACTGAATTTGTCAAAGAAATAAGGTCATTAAGTCTGTATATTATTAAAAAATAACATAAAAACACAATACAGACAGAATTTTATTAAAGTTCCTTAAAATAAAATGAAAACTGCTCAGAATTCATCCAAATCTCTCGTTTTACACAAACCTCCTGCAGTTACTGCGTCGGTATTTAACTCTACAGTTGATCAGTTCTTTGTTATTGTTATGTATTGAATATAATGTGAAACATGTCACTTATTACACTTTAATGTTACCGCTGGTGAAGGAGGAGCAAGACTTCAACTATTAGTTTTATTACATTTACTTTTTATAATGAGAATCTCCTTATTGTTATGAAAACAATACTCTCAGTTGTTGTGGAAGTTTTCCTGCTTTACTCTGGAGAGATGTATATAAAGTCAAGTAAATGGTGATAGAGACAGAGTTGTCTTTCTGCATTTATTTGAGATCTCAAAGGCACCAGTTCTACAGAGCACAGTGTAGTCTGCAGGAGGGCGCAGATTGAATGAGGACACACAGACATTTTATACACACTTGGTCCCTTGACTCTAGTGACTGAGTGATAAACACAGCATGGGACAAACTGCTGATGAGCTATAGAACAATAAAACATCAGTCAACAGGTGATTGATCAGCACATCTGTTATTTACTGTAAACAAGCAACAAACCAAAGATGATCTCTGTTAGATGAGTTCCTTTTGATGTTTGTAAGGTCGTTCCCCCCAATCTGATGAACCCAGTCCTGGGAAACTCAAACCTTTTAGCTTTGGGTATATATGCATAGACATTTGTTTCTTGGAGCAACATAGCATCCTGACCGTCTCCTTGATAACAGTTATGTAAACACTAAAACAAATGTCACACCCAAGATTCTTTCTCAGAGAGTTAATCAGTATGTAAATCTAAAGAGAGGACCGTCTGCGTCCTGTCTTACAAAGCCTCCCCATTAAGACAAGAAAAGGCATTTGACCCTGGCTTGATAAGGGAACTTGTACATTATTTAAACAGTAGACATTTAAATTGCTATTACACAGTACAGTTTATTAATAATAATAATAATAATAAAGAGCAGCTGCAGACGGTCGTCACAGTATGAGAGGAAGGAGAGCTTTCCTGCAGCGAGGGTAATCCTCAAACCTCTGCTGGTAGTCTCTGCAACACAAGACGCACATATTAGTTTCAAACGCACAGAAAGAAGTTATTAAATACAAAATAAAAGTCATTACTTTTGAAGTTTTAACAAACCAAAGCTTTAGTTTATGACACCGACCCTTTTTACATTAAATGTATACACTTAAACTAAAGGAAACAAACATTTTTTTTTTTATATTTTCCCTAAAAAGTGTGAAACTAAAATGAACATAATACATTTATGTTATAAATATATTATGTTCTTATCTCATAGTTGTATATGTTTGAAACATTGTATTTTTAAATTAATTTTAAGTTTATTACATGTTTTACAGTTCATGGAGCTGACGCTTTTGTCCAAAGCGACAATAAGCGCAAACAATCCTGAAGATACGACTCCGACTCCGACTTTGAAGTACATCAGCTTCAAACAGGTGAAATCCTTTAAGTGCAGAACAATAACTTCAAATAAGACAAACAAATAACAAATGTATGTGTTTCTGGACTCAAGGTCATCTATAGAATATATCCTAGAGGGAGGATGGGGTATTGCATGTTCCTGAGGGAGGGGATGAGCACAAGAGAGCTGCACCTGTTTAGGAAAAGTACTAAGATGGACAGTGTAACCCCCACCAAAGTGATACACACGTGCAAGCTCAGGGAGAGGCACACCACTGCATCTGAACAAACTGATGCCATCTACCAGTTTTCCTAGAAGTGCTCAGGAATGTGACACAGAGGGCCTCTATGATTTATAGTTTCACATGAAGCGTTTGGAACCCAGTGAACGCACTCAGTGTCTGCCAACGCCAACGGGTCCAGCGCCCTGCCTGAAATTCAAGGTGTTTTTTTTTCCCTCGAATAAAATAAATATATATTTTATTCACAACTCCCTCGTCACATCGACAGGTCTCTTATTAAATAAACTAAACGCTATTGATCTCATTTATGTGCATGTTTCAGTTTGTACTGTCTACTTTGCGCTTTCACATTCTCTCCTTCCCTCAGTTTTGCGAAGGGCGGGGCTTCGCAGCTGACACACACCTACACGTGCGCACACACCTACAGAGCGGAAGAGAGGGGAGAACTAAATAGAAACCGCGCCGCGCACGCAATCCGGGTGTCTGGTTCAACCATGGGCTGTATGTGGGAAGGGGCTGATCCATTCACAGCACGGTGGACCAGCACCAGAGTCTTGAAGCAGATTCGGGCCGCCACTGGTAGCCAGTGAAGGGAGGGAGGAGCGGTGTAGTGTGGGAGAACTTGAGGAGGTTAAAGGCTGCTGCATTCTGGGTGAGCTGTAGAGGTCGGATGGCACATGCAGGCAGTCCAGCGAGGAGCGAGCTGCAGTAGCCAAGGTGTGAGATGAGTCCCCTTCTGAGTCAGTAGGGGACGACATCTTTGTTTAAATGTATTACCTGTACCAGATTTTAAAGGTACCTGTGGTGCTGGTAGGCTCTGGGCCCGATGGAGCACGCGGTGAAGAAAGCGAAGGCGAAGGCGGGTAAAGTCCACGCGGCCACAGCGTAACCACACCACTCCACGATCTCTCCGAAGAAGTTGGCGCCAGACACGAACTCAAACATTCCCCCTGAGAGAAAATTAAAGGTCAAAGTATTAAAAGTGAAATCTGTTACTTTATTAATGTGTTCGGACGCAACACTACAATGTGATGAAAATGATTCAAAGCTCCTGACCAGACGAGATCGCAGAGTTCAGAACAAAACAGCGACGAACGCTGTCAGGCCGTTATTCCGGTTGAAAAATGTTGCATTTGTCCGAAAGTCCGAAAACAGAAGCTAATTTCTCCGAAAATACAACAGAATCACACGCGGCTCATTTATTATGCAGAATGAAGAAGGCATGTTCCGCCCCCTGCCTCTGATTGGCTTACCCTGATATTCTTACCCAAGCTGATCCCACTCCTCCCGCCTGAACCTAAACAACGACGACAACGAGCACGAGCCAATCAGAGGCAGAGGAGGGCGGGACATGCCTTCTTCACTCTGCATGATAATGATCTACATGTGTTTGTTGCAGGGAGAGCGATGTTTAT
>NW_021167060.1:702500-712500 GCF_900634415.1 Cottoperca gobio
GGCCTGATACCAGCACTGGACTGGTGAGAGTGAACAGGAAGTGTCCCAGTTCAAACCCAGACAGTAAACACATTTATGAGACCTTAGCATATTGAGGATGAGATCAGGAGGGAGGGGGGCCTGTGGACAGGACTGACCTCAAATGTGCTGAAGACCTGGAAACACCCTCTAAAAGGCTGTCAGTTTAACTCCAGGTGCTGATTCAGAGGGAGAAGTGGAGAAAACGACAGGTTGATTTACCTGCATGAGGGCTGGACTCAGGACACATGAGCAACCTTTATCCTCATCTTGGTTTTAGTCTGTGAACTAAGGTATAAAGAGGGGGGGTGGGTCAGATCAGTACATGGTCAGTGCGCAGCTGAGGGTACTCAGAGTCTGTTATGTACTTACCTGTGTAATAAACTCCACTTGTATCTAACTTTGAACTTCTCCAGTGATCTTCTTGTTGACTAAGTGTTACGCTGAGTCTGAGTTCCACTGTTCAACAGTTTAAGTTTAAAGAAGTGTCTGTGGAGGAGATCCAATCCTTCATCTCCGACCCGGAGGACACAACTTCCCCACGATAACGCAGACGAACATGCCAGACACACGGCCCTGTCACACAGCTCCGTATGGCAGAAACATCCCAGCGTATATGAAAAGTCCAAATACGTCCAACTTTTCCACAGCGGTGTTGTAGCTGACGTAAACATAACTAATTATTATACGTATGTCAAACATTGATAGCGTATCACTTACTTATTTAAAACGTGTCAGAGCGTCTGGACAACGGAGCTGGAAAAGTTCCATCTGGTTCACGTCATGCTGATGCTGGAGAACGGCTAGCATACTGAACGCTAGCTGTACTGTAGAAACACGTTTAATAAGTTACTCCGTCGTCAGGCATCATCTTAACATCGGGTAGGAACAGGTTATCCACTTGTTATCAATACATTGGCTGTAGGATTCACCGTCAGCCGACGTAGCCGATATCTAACGTACCGCTAACGTAGTCACGTAGGTATTTACTTACGTAGGTAAATATTCATGTAGGTATTCCGTATTCACGTATGTCTAACGTAACGTAACGTCTGCATATCTTATGAAGCACACGTCGGGTACGTCCGGTAATTTTGAACATACTCAAAACATCAGCGTTCAACAACGCACCCCAGCGTAACACCACCTGCTCTTAACGAACACTACTTATACCTTACCTTATATCAACGTACACCAGCGTAACACCGCCTGCTCTTAACGAACACTACTTATACCTTACCTTATATCAACGTACACCAGCGTAACACCACCTGCTCTTAATGAACACTACTTATACCTTACCTTATATCAACGTACACCAGCGTAACACCACCTGCTCTTAACGAACACTACTTATACCTTACCTTATATCAACGTACACCAGCGTAACACCACCTGCTCTTAACGAACACTACTTATACCTTACCTTATATCAACGTACACCAGCGTAACACCGCCTGCTCTTAACAAACACTACTTATACCTTACCTTATATCAACGTACACCAGCGTAACACCACCTGCTCTTAATGAACACTACTTATACCTTACCTTATATCAACGTACACCAGCGTAACACCACCTGCTCTTAATGAACACTACTTATACCTTACCTTATATCAACGTACACCAGCGTAACACCACCTGCTCTTAACAAACACTACTTATACCTTACCTTATATCAACGTACACCAGCGTAACACCACCTGCTCTTAATGAACACTACTTATACCTTACCTTATATCAACGTACACCAGCGGGTTGCCGATATTTTGTTATAACTACAATAGGTTAGACATGTGTATCTGTATATGTTCACTTTTCCGATCCGCCGGCATACGTTTCTGTCATACGGATATGTGTGACAGGGCCTTTAGAACCCTGCATTCGGCACAAACAAGGCCTCAACAAGACTAATACAATAAGACTAAGGTGAGCAGACCACACTTTCTGAAAAACTGCAAATTCAAGAATGTGTCCGAGTGCAATGGATTCGCCGAGGTAAGGCATAAAACAATCTGAAATGTCACTCTCCTAAAGAACTTAGATATTAAAAAGCTAAAATGGTATATATTGTAAAAAAAACATTTTGAATTGCTGGCAGGATAAAAGTGAATACAAATGCATGTTTACTGTGTGTCTCTGTTTGGATGAACTGTTGAAAGAATAATGAGTGCATGTTGATTTGTTTTTAAGAAAATCAAAAGTGAACTTGTGTTGGTTGGAAAACAAATAGCGTGCATATTGTGAAACGTTGCTTTGTTCTGTTGCTGATAACTACTGCGTGGTTTTGATGTGAGTGTCTGTAAATGTTCAGGCAGCACAGGAACCAACAGTGTTAAAGGGACAGTACAAGCGATATAGGAAAGAATTTAAAAGTGAATTCATTGCTTATTGTTTGTTGTTTGAAGAAAGAGCGAGTGAAGCCGGAAAAGTTAAAGAATCTAGTTTTGGTCAGAGGAGCTGCGTGTGTGAAGGGGGAAGAACAGGAACAGAAAGGTGTGTAGGCCTAATGAATACAGATCTACCTTTGCATTAAGACTTAGATAGGAATATTGGGAATTCATGCAAAGGACGAGACTGTACGGGCGATAGACCATAATGCCGATGCATCTAAGAAAGATGAGGCTGAACTCGTGTTTCAAGCTGCTGAGGAACCCGTTAAGGACGGCAGCAGGTGTGTAACTGCAGTGCTGTAAATAGTTTCTTGTGTAATAGACCGTGTGAAATATAATTAGGCAGTATTCTCTCATGTGCTCCTCTGACGAGTCCCGTTTACTGTTTTACATGATAACTTGGAAATTGTTCAAACTTTGAAAGAAAATCATTTTTAGACATAACTTTTGTAAACTGCTTGGTGTTAATAATGACTTGTTTCTAAAAACATGCATATGTTTTCCTGTCCATGTTTTCCCTGTCTCTTTGTGTGTATGTGTGTGTATGTGGCATGGCCGCGGCCAAAGACTTCAGCAGCTGATCTCATTCAACCCATCAACTCCAATCTGCTCACCTGTCTACAATCAACTCATCCCAGGACGGTATTCCAGCCACTCATCGCCAGATTGTTGTTTCTACTACCCCGGTAGCTTAGATCTCGACCCCTCAGTATAGACACTATCTGAATTTACTTTGCATTTTATGTATAACCTGTTGTCTTGCTCTTTCCAGGATCACTGCATAACTTGTCGCTCAACTCCTGCCTGCCGGCTTTACCATTTTTCTCTCACCATCTGCCTACTGGAGAGTATTGCATAAATAAACTATTTAAACTTACTCCGTTTCCAGAGTCTAGTGTTCTGCGCCTGGGTCTCCTCTGGACGTACCCATAACAGAACAATCTGGCCAACATGAACCCAGCAGACACAGACTCGCTCCGTGAGGCTCTCGCTAACCAGGGTGTTCTCGTGGGTCGCCATGACCAAGCACTCCGTGAGGTAATGGCCCATCTTCAATCACTATCTGCCAACATGGCACAGCTGGGACATCAGCTGAGCCTGATTTCTACTCACCTCATGTCTTCTGCTCCGACCAACCCTCCGGAGACTTTACCCTCCAGTCCGGCCTCATCCTCCATCACGTGAGCCTAACATTCCCACTCCCAATCGTTATTCAGGAGACTTAGGGACATGTAGGTTTTTTTTGTTACGGTGCTTGCTAGTCTTTGAGCAGCAGCCCGCTACATATGTTTGTGACAGGGCCAAGATAAGTTACATTATTGGGCTACTCACTGATAGCGCTCTAGCCTGGGGTTCAGCTGGGAGGGTCAGGGTTCTCTTTGTTTTTCACTCCCAGAGTTTTTATTGGAGATGAGGAAAGTGTTTGATCACTCGGTCAGCGGTAGGAAGGCGTCACAACGTCTTCTTGCCTTATGACAAGGGTACCGTGGTGTAGCCGAGTTTTCAGTTGAGTTTCGTACACTAGCAGCTGAGGCCGGTTGGAACGACTCAGCTCTCGAGGGAGTTTTTCGTACAGGGTTAGAGGATGCTGTTAAGGATGAGTTAGCGGTGAGGGACGAGTCTATCAGCTTGAACGACTTAGTGTCATTAGCCATAAGATTGGACAACCGTCTTAGGGAACGATGCAGGGAAAGGGCTAGTTGGTCCCCAAGGTTGTCTCCTTCTCAGGTAGTTCCTCCTTCTCCAGCTAGACTCGGTGCAGATCTTGTTGTTACCCTAATACCAAACAGGTAGTCTCCTCTTCCCACCTATCTTCTGTGGAGCCGATGCAACTAGGCAGAGCCCAACTCACTCCCGAGGAACGTCTCAGGAGACTCAAGGAGAGACTCTGTATGTATTGCCCTCACTCCGGCCATTTCCTGACCTCCTGTCCCCAGCGACCAAAAGAGGGAGCTCGTCAGTAAGGATGAGGATACTGGCAAGCAAGACCACTTCTTCTGCTCCACAAGACCGAAGACCCCTGGAGGCCACATTGTTGGTGAACCAACAAGCTCTCTCCCTGCCAGCCCTGGTTGATTCTGGAGCAGATGAGAGTTTCCTGGATGCCCAATTAGTGGTCTTGGCCGGTATCGCTACTCAACCTCTGTCAACGCCCCTATCTGCTAGAGGGTTGAATGGAAGGTTCCTGACCCAGGTCAATCATATCACTGAACCACTTCATCTCATCCTGTCAGGAAATCACCATGAAGAGATAAGGTTTCACGTTATGCCTTCTCCCCACCCTAGTACTAGGTCAGCCCTGGTTGAAATTGCACAACCCCCACATAGACTGGTTAACTCGTCAAGTCAAGAGCTAGAGCTCTTTTTGTCACTCCTCCTGCCTGCAGTGTGCACTTTCCCCAGCGGGTTGCACCAGACCCATATCCAAACCCGAGTCAGTCGACTTGTCTGCAGTTCCTGCTGTTTATCATAACCTGGGAGAGGTCTTTAGTAAACAGCGGACCCTGTTTCTGCCTCCTCATTGACCTTACGACTGTGCCATTGACACTCTTCCCAGCGCTCCTCTACCTTCAAGCTGCTTATTCAACCTGTCCCGACCTGAGTGAGAGGCCATGGAAGTCTACATCCAAGACTCTCTCGTGGCTAAGAAGGACAAATCGCTTCGGTCATGTATTGATTATCGGGGTCTGAACAACATCACTATTAAGAACAAGTATCCCCTGCCCCTCATCAATTCAGCCTTCGAGCCATTACATGGAGCTACCGTCTTCTCCAAGCTCGACCTCAGGAACGCTTACCATTTGGTCCGCATACGGCAGGGGGATGAGTGGAAGACGCCATTCAACACCCCCCTTGGTCATTTTGAATAATTGGTGATGCCATTTGGACTCACCAATGCACCCGCCGTTTTCCAGGCTCTAGTGAACGATGTCCTCCGAGACCTACTGAATCGTTCTGTATGTTTATTTGGACGACATCCTGATTTTTTCCTGCACTTTGGAGGAGCATGTACAACACGAGCAACAAGTTCTCCAAAGGCTTCTGGAGAATAAATTGTTTGTGAAGGATCCAGAGAAGGTTCAAGCAGTGGCTCAGTGGCCCCAACCTACCACTCGGAAGCAACTTCAGCGTTTCCTGGGTTTCGCTAACTTCTACCGCGGTTCATTGGGGACTACAGCTGGGTTGCCGGACCCCTCAATCAACTTACATCCCCGGCAGCATCCTTCTCATGGACTCCTCAGGCTGAGGCTGCATTTACAGAGCTGAAGATATGGTTTACGTCAGCTCCGGTCCTCATTCATCCCGACCCAGCTTTGCAGTTTATTGTCGAGGTGGATGCCTCCAACTCTGGAGTAGGGGCAATTCTGTCCCAATGCTCTACAACGGACCAGAAGCTCCATCCTTGTGCGTTTTTCTCCAGACGCCTGTCTGGGGCTGAACAGAACTACGAGGTCGGCAACAGGGAACTACTCGCGGTTAAGCTGGCACTGGAGGAGTGGAGACACTGATTGGAGGGGACCGAGCAGCCGTTCGTCATCTGGATGGATCACAGGAACCTGGCTTCATTCAATCCGCCAAGAGACTAAATTCCTGGCAAGCTCGCTGAGCATTGTTCTTCGGCACGTTCAATTTCACACTGACTTTTCGTCCAGGTTCCAAGAACGGTAAACCTGATGCTTTGTCCAGACTGTTTTCCATTGACCAGGATTCGGCCGCTCCTGATACTATTGTTCCCTCTTCCAGCATAGTGGGCTACGTTACGCGGGAGATAGAGGGAGTTATCAGGAATGCTCAAACCTGATCCTGGTAATGGTCCTAATAACCGTCTGTTTGTTCCGGATTCTGCGCGCTCCCAAGTTCTTCAGTGGGTTCATGACTCTCGTTTTGCCTGCCACCCAGGGGTTAAACGGACACTTTCCCTGCTTCGCTGTCACTTTTGGTGGTCTTCGATGGAGGTTGATTCCCGTGCCTTTGTTCTTGTCTGCATGGTCTGCGCCCGCAGCAAGGCCTCCTACCAGGCTCCTTCCGGTTTGCTTCGGCCGCTCCCAGTTCCTAGTCGCCCGTGGAGTCACATAGGTTTGGATTTTGTTACTGGTCTGCCACTTTCCCAAGGAAACACAGTCAATCTCACCATCGTGGACAGATTCTCTAAGGCCGTACACTTCATACCCCTTCCCAAGCTCCCCACTGCCTTCGAGACTGCCAGTCTCCTGGTCAGCCATGTGGTCCGTTTACATGGCATCCCCAGTGACATCGTTTCTGACCAACCAAGACCTGGGGTCCATGCTACGGTGCGTCACAGCTCAGAATCCCTTTTCCTGGAGTGTTCATCTTCCCTGGATCGAGAATGCCCACAACTCGCTCTCCTGCGCCGCCACGGGTGTGTCTCCATTTGAGTGCTCTTTGGGATATCAACCACCTTTGTTTCCAGTACAGGAGGACGAGATTGCAGTGCCCTCAGTCCAAGCTCATCTGCATTGCTGCAGGAAGATTTGGAGGGGTGCTCGCTCGGCTCTGCTGAGGACCACTGAGCGTAACCAACGCATCACCGACCGTCACCGGACCCCCGCACCAGAGTGGCAAATAGGTCAGAGAGTTTGGCTATCTTCTAAAGACATTCCATTACAGGCGGAATCCAAGAAATTAAAGCCTCGCTTCATTGGTCCATTTGAGGTGGAGAGGGTAATTAACCCATCCGCAGTCAGACTGAAATTACCATCATTCCTGAAGATTCATCCCACCTTTCATGTATCTCAGTTGAAACCAGTTTCCTCTAGTCCTTTGTGCCCTCCTACCGTCGCCCCTCCACCCACCAGAATCATCGACAGCCACCCGGACTACACGGTCCGACGACTGTTGGACATCCGACGACTGTTGGACATCCGCCGACGGGGCCGTGGGTACCAGTACCTGGTGGATTGGGTGGGATACGGTCCAGAGGAGAGGATGTATTGTCCCGCAGGCTCATACTGGACCACTCTCTCATTCGGGATTTCCACCGGGACCACCCGGACAAGCCTGGTGGGTCGCCTGGAGGCTCCCGTTGAGGGGGGGGTACTGTCACGGTCCCATCTGTATCCCTAGTGTTTTCCGGTCCATGTTTTCCCTGTCTCTTTGTGTGTGTGTGTGTGTGTGTGTGTGTGTGTGTGTGTGTGTGTGTATGTGGCAGGGGCGCGGCCAAAGACTTCAGCAGCTGATCTCATTCAACTCCAATCTGCTCACCTGTCTACAATCAACTCATCCCAGCACAGTTTATCAACCCCGGTCTTCCAGCCACTCATCACCAGATTGTTTTCTCTACTACCCTGGATCACAGCATAACTTGTCTACCTGTCTACCTGTCTACCTGTCTACCTGTCTACCTGTCTACCTGTCTACCTGTCTACCTGTCTACCTGCCTGCCTACCTGCATTCTCTCACCATCTGCCTACTATAAAGTATTGCTTTAATAAACTATTTAACCTTACTCCGTTTCCAGAGTCTAGTGTTCTGCGCCTGGGTCTCCTCTGGACGTACCCATAACACAAATAGACTGTGTTACCACGGGAACAAGAGGAAGTTTCTCAGATAAATGTGTATTGGAGAAAAACTGGCTTTAACCAAAGGGAGTAAAACAGTTGAAGGGCCACAGGGCGCATTCTTGATCTCATGCTTTCAAAATATGGCCCTGACAGTTTAAAACATTTACAAGAATGGTGATGAATGTGATTTCCCGGCAGTAGGGTCATTAAGTACGGCACAAATAGGGAAACTAGGCATGAATTCCAATGTGATTTTATATTTTAATTCTGCTATTTTATCTGCTATTTTAATACAATTTTAATTCTGCTATTTTTATAATGGTACTTCAGACTCATGTACATCTACACTGTGATTATTGTACTGTAAATGCTCTTATTCTGTCCTTGTACTAATTGTTATGTTTTTGCTGTGAAGCACTTTGGTCTGCACTTCTTGTATGAAAGGTGCTATACAAATAAAGCTTATTATTAGTATTATTAAACTTTAAACATCATTCATCTGTCTAACTAGAACTGGACACACTTTACACATTTTTCCAGGGCAGAGCAGAAGAGCACTTTTACGTAAACTACATTTCAGGGAGGAAAATATTATCTTCTTATCTGAGTAAAGACAGACTTGAAAGAGTTATTTAGAATATCTTCTTAATGCCATTTAAAGCTGCTTTGAATAAGTAAATGTCCTACGATGTAAATGTGGATAAACATTACCTGGTACAGAGAGAAGGAAGACAACAAATCCACTTGCTGTTAAACTCATAGCTGCTCCTCTCGACGCTGTGTGGCTTCAGAGGCAATACAACTAAACGATTAATGTTCACAAGACACAGATAAGTCCCATCAGACACTTCTACAGTCAATGTAAAAGGAAGTTGTCTTAAACTTAAACCTAACTCTGTATGTGCATGGAATAGAAAGCAGGTGGTTGAAAACACTTCCTTCCTCTTCACATTCACATGTTGTACAGAGTGTATCTACAGGAGGGGACGTGTCCTCCTGATGTTTAAGTACTTTAACTACATTTACTACACAATCAGTACTTTTACTTTAAGTACTTTAACTACATTTACTACACAATCAGTACTTTTACTTTAAGTACTTTAACAACATTTACTACACAATCAGTACTTTACTTTAAGTACTTTAACTACATTTACTGCACAATCAGTACTTTACTTTAAGTACTTTAATTACATTTACTACACAATCAGTACTTTACTTTAAGTACTTTAACTACATTTACTACACAATCAGTACTTTACTTTAAGTACTTTAACTACATTTACTACACAATCAGTACTTTACTTTAAGTACTTTAACTACATTTACTACACAATCAGTACTTTACTTTAAGTACTTTAACTACATTTACTACACAATCAGTACTTTACTTTAAGTACTTTAACTACATTTACTGCACAATCAGTACTTTTACTTTAAGTACTTTAACTACATTTACTACACAATCAGTACTTTACTTTAAGTACTTTAACTACATTTACTGCACAATCAGTACTTTTACTTTAAGTACTTTAACTACATTTACTACACAATCAGTACTTTACTTTAAGTACTTTAACTACATTTACTGCACAATCAGTACTTTACTTTAAGTACTTTAACTACATTTACTGTACAATCAGTACTTTTACTTTAAGTAATTTAACTACATTTACTGTACAATCAGTACTTTACTTTAAGTACTTTAAGTACATTTACTGCATCAGTACTAACTGTAAGTACTCTGACTCCATGTCACTGCGCGGCAGTACTCCACCTGTGGAAGTAGTGCAGCATGAAGGTGCACAGCGGCAGGATCCTCCGGGTTCTGTCTCGGCTGCTCTGCGGCTCGTCGGGCTGCAGCAGCAGCAGCAGCGGCAGCAGGAGGGCCGGGACTTCCTGCAGGAACCAGCCGAGTCTGGCCGGGCAGCAGAGACCCTCCGCGGCCACGTAGCGGCCGTACTGCGTGTGGCTCCGGGTCTGATGCACAAGGTACGCAGAGCCCCCGACGATCAGAGCCCAGCTCAGGGAGGACACAGCGGCGTCCTGGCACTCCATGAGACTG
>NW_021167060.1:717500-732500 GCF_900634415.1 Cottoperca gobio
GCGTTTGTCCAAAGCGACTTACAATAAATGTAAACTGTTGTTAGGGTTAGTGTTAGCTGTTAGCTGTTAGCTGTTAGCAGTTAGCTGTTATCAGAATCAGAAATCCTTTATTAGTCCCACAACGGGGACATTTACATCATTACAGCAAAGAGCATATGAAGTAAGGTGCAGAGTGCACGATAATTAAATAAAACTAATATAAGTACAAGTGGTTGAGTAGTTTATAAAGTGAATATTGCACACAGTGGTGGAACAGTGTGTTGTTGGTGTGGTGGTACATTCTGACCGCTGCAGGGAGACAGGACCTCCAGTATCTCTCCTCTCTTAGCTGTTAGCTGTTGGTTGTTAGCTGTTGGTTGTTAGCTGTTAGCTGTTGGTTGTTAGCTGTTAGCTGTTAGCTGTTGGTTGTTGGGTGTTGGTTGTTAGCTGTTGGTTGTTAGCTGTTAGCTGTTGGTTGTTAGCTGTTAGCTGTTGGCTGTTGGTTGTTAGCTGTTGGTTGTTAGCTGTTAGCTGTTGGTTGTTAGCTGTTAGCTGTTGGTTGTTAGCTGTTGGTTGTTAGCTGTTGGCTGTTAGCTGTTGGTTGTTAGTTGTTGGTTGTTAGCTGTTAGCTGTTGGTTGTTAGCTGTTGGCTGTTAGCTATTGGTTGTTAGCTGTTGGTTGTTAGCTGTTGGTTGTTAGCTGTTAGCTGTTGGTTGTTAGCTGTTGGTTGTTGGTTGTTAGCTGTTGGTTGTTAGCTGTTAGCTGTTGGTTGTTGGTTGTTAGCTGTTAGCTGTTAGCTGTTGGTTGTTAGCTGTTAGCTGTTGGTTGTTGGTTGTTAGCTGTTAGCTGTTAGCTGTTGGTTGTTAGCTGTTGGTTGTTAGCTGTTGGCTGTTAGCTGTTGGTTGTTAGTTGTTGGTTGTTAGCTGTTAGCTGTTGGTTGTTAGCTGTTGGCTGTTAGCTATTGGTTGTTAGCTGTTGGTTGTTAGCTGTTGGTTGTTAGCTGTTAGCTGTTGGTTGTTAGCTGTTGGTTGTTGGTTGTTAGCTGTTGGTTGTTAGCTGTTAGCTGTTGGTTGTTGGTTGTTAGCTGTTAGCTGTTGGCTGTTGGTTGTTAGCTGTTAGCAGCCGGTGCAGAGAGATTCCATAGAGTTAAATAATGGTGCGTTCATGCTCTATTTAGTAAAATGAGTATTGGGTGAAGGTTTTGGTCGGGAAGTTTTCACAACTATATATAATCGATATTAGAGGGAATTATTGTTTTGTTTGTTACCGTGGTTGCTAATCGGCACTACACTGGTATTGGTCTCGGCTGATACATTGTGTGGTAACATCCCTACTGACGAGATAATATTGTATTGGGCCTTAAACTGTAAAGTAATTGAAGCTGTGGGATAAATGTAGAGCAGTAAAAGTACAATGTTTAAAGTATAAAGTAGCAGAACATATAATCAAGTAAAGTACAAGTACCTCAAAATTGTACTTAAGTAAAGTAGTAAATGTACTTAGTTATGTGCCACCTCTGGTGGAGACATTAGTGCTGCGTCATTATTATTCTGAGTCCTGTTTCCTACACGTGTGCGATGGCTCTGCGTGTGGATCCCGTGCAGCAGCTGATTGTTGCTGTTGTGTTGCTGCTGCTGTGTAAAGCAGGGCTGCAGTGAGTCTGCAGATGAGTCACGCTGCTGCATCACAACACGCAGGCAACGTTCCAGAGCTGCCAGATCGTCATTCAAAGAGGAACAGATATCACGTTAGCCCATTAGCTATCTTACAACCTTATGACGTTGCAAGATGAGTCGATCAGCAGAAGAAGAATCTGAAACTATTTCATAATCCATAACTGTTGAAATAATGTTTCCTGCAGAAAAGTCTTTAAAGTTTGTTTTCAGCCTTAAACCTGCAGATCTGCTGCTTTTCTGTTTTATATTAAAGTGACAGAACAATAAGACATTAAAGATATTAAAGACATTAAAGATATTAAAGACGTTAAAGATATTAAAGATATTAAAGACATTAAAGACATTAAAGACATTAAAGATATTAAAGATATTAAGATATTAAAGACATTAAAGACATTAAAGACATTAAAGATATTAAAGACGTTAAAGATATTAAAGATATTAAAGACATTAAAGACATTAAAGACATTAAAGATATTAAAGATATTAAAGATATTAAAGACATTAAAGACATTAAAGATATTAAAGACATTAAAGACATTAAAGACATTAAAGATATTAAAGACATTAAAGATATTAAAGACATTAAAGACATTAAAGATATTAAAGACATTAAAGACATTAAAGATATTAAAGACATTAAAGATATTAAAGACATTTAAAGATATTAAAGACATTTAAGATATTAAAGACATTAAAGACATTAAAGACATTAAAGATATTAAAGACATTTAAAGATATTAAAGACATTTAAGATATTAAAGACGTTTAAAGATATTAAAGATATTAAAGATATTAAAGACATTAAAGATATTAAAGACATTAAGACATTAAAGACGTTAAGATATTAAAGATATTAAAGACATTAAAGACATTAAAGATATTAAGACGTTAAAGATATTAAAGATATTAAAGACATTAAAGACATTAAAGACATTAAAGATATTAAAGACATTAAAGATATTAAAGACATTAAAGACATTAAAGATATTAAAGACATTAAAGACATTAAAGACATTAAAGATATTAAAGGCATTAAAGATATTAAAGATATTAAAGATATTAAAGACATTAAAGATATTAAAGACATTAAAGACATTAAAGATATTAAAGACATTAAAGATATTAAAGACATTAAAGATATTAAAGATATTAAAGACATTAAAGATATTAAAGACATTAAAGATATTAAAGACATTAAAGATATTAAAGACGTTAAAGGCATTAAAGATATTAAAGACATTAAAGATATTAAAGACTAAAGATATTAAAGACATTAAAGATATTAAGATATTAAAGACATTAAAGATATTAAAGACATTAAAGATATTAAAGATATTAAAGACATTAAAGACATTAAAGATATTAAAGATATTAAAGACATTTAAAGATATTAAAGACATTAAAGACATTTAAAGACATTAAAGACATTTAAAGATATTAAAGATATTAAAGACATTTAAAGACATTAAAGATATTAAAGACATTTAAAGATATTAAAGATATTTAAAGATATTAAAGACATTTAAAGATATTAAAGACATTAAAGATATTAAAGACATTAAAGACATTTAAAGATATTAAAGACATTAAAGATATTAAAGACATTTAAAGATATTAAAGATATTAAAGATATTAAAGACATTAAAGATATTAAATATATTCAAGACATTAAAGATATTAAAGATCAAATCAAATTTATTTGTATAGCCCAATATCACAAATTATACATTTGTCTCAGTGTGCTTTACAGACTGTACAGGTTACGACACCCTCTGTCCTTAGACCCTCTGTCCTTACATCCTCTGTCCTTAGACCCTCTGTCCTTAGACCCTCTGTCCTTAGACCCTCGCATTGCACAAGGAACAACTTCCTAAAAGAAACCCCATAATTAAAGGGGAAAAAATGGAAGAAACCTCAGGGAGAGACTGAGGAGGGATCCCTCTCCCAGGACGGACAGACGTGCAATAGATGTCGTGTGTACAGGATAAACAACATAGTACAAATACAACATTTGACAGAAATTATGTTGTGTTGGAAAAAAAAGAAATAGAAAGTATGGATGAATCCAGGAAAATGTCAAAAAGGCTTCCCGGTGTCCAGCAGGACCAGGTCAGCAGGCACTGTCACGATTCATGATGCTGACGTAAACTTTATCAGTGGCAACCTGCCACATGAGAGACAGACACTCTGGGGATGATGCCCCGGATGATGAGTTAGTAACATACATTTACATAAATGCATACAGATAGAGAGGGAGAAGAAGAGAGGGAGGGGAGGAGAGAGGAAGAGAAGGAAGAGAGCAGGGAGGTGTCCCCCGGCAGTCTAAGCCTATAGCAGCATAACTAGGGGCTGATCCAGGGCAAACCTGAGCCAGCCCTAACTATAAGCTTTATCAAAAAGGAAAGTCTTTAGCCTACTCTTAAATGTGGAGAGGGTGTCTGCCTCCCGAACACAAACTGGAAGCTGGTTCCACTGGAGAGGAGCTTGATAGCTGAAGGCTCTGGCTCCCATTGTACTCTTAGAGACTCTAGGAACCACAAGTAACCCTGCAGTCTGGGAGCGCAATGCTCTAGTTGGTTTATAAGGTACTATGAGATCTTTAAGATATGCTGGAGCCTGACCTTTAATTGATTTGTAAGTCAGGAGAAGGATTTTGAATTCTATTCTGTATTTTACCGGGAGCCAGTGCAGAGCAGCTAATACAGGAGTAATATGATCCCGTTTCCTTGTTCTTGTCAATACACGTGCCGCTGCATTTTGGATCAATTGAAGAGTCTTAAGCGACTTATTTTTGGGACAACCTGATAACAATGAGTTGCAGTAATCCAGCCTTGAAGTAACAAATGCATGGACTAGTTTTTCTGCATCATTTTGAGACAGGATGTTATTTTTGCAATGTTACGTAGATGAAAGAAGGCAGTCCTTGAGATTTGTTTTATGTGGGAGTTAAACGACAGATCTTGATCAAAGATGACGCCAAGATTCCTTACAGTGGTGCTGGAGGCCAAGTTAATGCCATCCAGAGCTTCTATGTCATTAGAAAATGCGTTTCGGAGGCGTTTAGGGCCAAGTATAATAACTTCAGTTTTGTCTGTTTAACATCAAGAAGTTGCTAGACATCCAAGTTGTTATGTCCTTAAGGCTTGAAGTTTAGCCAATTGATTGGTTTCGTCTGGTTTAATTGATAGATATAATTGGGTATCATCCGCATAACAATGAACGTTTATAGAGTGGTTCCTTATAATATTGCCCAAAGGAAGCATATATAAGGTGAACAGAATCGGTCCAAATACAGAACCCTGCGGAACTCCAAGACTGACTTTGGCTGTCATGAAGGATTTATCGTTAACAAGTACAAATTGAGATCGCTCAGATAAATAGGACTTGAACCAGCTTAGTGCGGTTCCTTTTATGCCAACACAATGTTCCAGTCTCTGTAGTAGAATGTCCTGATCAACAGTGTGGAAAGCAGCACTGAGGTCTAACAAGACAAGAACAGAGACAAGTCCTTTGTCTGATGCCAATAGAAGGTCATTGGTAACTTTCACCAGTGCCGTCTCTGTGCTATGATGAACTCTAAATCCAGATTGAAAAACCTCAAATAAACTATTATTATGTAAAAAGTCACATAACTGTTTTGCGACTGCTTTCTCGAGGATCTTAGCGAGAAAGGGAAGGTTAGATATCGGCCTATAGTTGGCTAAAACCTCTGGATCAAGACCAGGCTTTTTAAGAAGTGGTTTTATTACAGCTACTTTAAAGGATTGTGGTACGTAGCCAGATAATAGAGACAGGTTGATCATATTTAATAACGAGGTGTTAATTAAGGGTAAAACTTCTTTAAACAGCTTAGTTGAATCGGGTCTAAAAGACAGGTTGATGCTTAGACGATGAGATTGTTGAAGTTCGTTGGTTAAGGTTGATTGGAGTAAAACAGTCGAGATATATTTCAGGAGTTACAGATGTTTTTAAGGTTCTGGAGGTTGAAGTTAAGTCGTTACTGATTGAGGTCAGGAGGAGATTAATTTAGTCTCTAATAATTATAATGTTATGGTTAAAGAAGCTCATGAAGTCGTCACTACTGAGAGATATAGGAACAGAAGGCTCTGTAGAGCTGTGGCTCTCTGTCAGCCTCAGTGCTGAACAGAAACCTGGGGTTGTTCTTATGTTCTTCTATTAAGGAAGAGTAATAAGCTGCTCTGCATTACGGAGAGCCTTCTTATACGTTTTAAGATGATCTAACCAGACTAAACGAGATTCTTCCAATTTAGTGGAACGACATTTACGACTTTTGTTTTAGTTTGCGGATTTGTAAATTAAGCCGGAGCTTTCTTTTTCTGTTTTATGATCTTCTTCTTTAGAGGAGCGACAGAGTCGAGTGTTATTCGCAGTGAGGCTGCAACGCTATCAACAAGATGATTAATTTGTGAGGACTAAAGTTAGCATTGGAGTCCTCCCTTATATTGATATTGAGTCCTGGTATTGAATTAAGTGCTGATGGAATCACTTCCTTAAATTTAGTCACAGCACTTTCAGATAAACATCGAGCGTAGGATGTTCTGCCTGCTGGCTTGTAGTCCAGTAACAGGACTTCAGAAGTTATTAAAATGTTCTGATAAAAGAGGATTATGTGGACACACTGATAAACTTTCAGTTTCAACACCATATCCCAGAACAAGGTCCAGAGTGTGGTTTAAACATGTACATTCTGACTGAACCCAAGTGAATCTAATATTGAGATAAATGCATTATTAAGGCTCACTATCAACATCCACATGAATATTAAAGTCACCTACAATAATTACTTTATCTGTTTTAAGGACTAAACTTGATAAAAGTTCTGAGAATTCAGATAGAACTTCAGAATACGGACCAGGAGGGCGGTACACAGTAACTAATAAAACTGGCTTTATTGTTTCCATGTTGGGTTTGAGAGCGTAAGAACAAGGCTTTCAAAAGAGTTACATTAAGAGACATTAAAGATATTAAAGACATTAAAGATATTAAAGATATTAAAGACGTTAAAGATATTAAAGATATTAAAGACGTTTAAAGATATTAAAGATATTAAAGACGTTTAAAGATATTAAAGACATTAAAGATATTAAAGATATTTAAGACTTAAAGATATTAAAGATATTAAAGACATTTAAAGATATTAAAGACATTTAAGACTTAAAGATATTAAAGACTTAAAGATATTAAAGATATTTAAGACTTAAAGATATTAAAGATATTAAAGACATTTAAAGATATTAAAGATATTAAAGACATTTAAAGATATTAAAGACATTTAAAGACATTAAAGACGTTTAAAGATATTAAAGACATTTAAAGATATTAAAGACATTTAAAGATATTAAAGACATTTAAGACTTAAAGATATTAAAGATATTAAAGACATTTAAAGATTTTAAAGATATTAAAGACATTTAAAGATATTAAAGACATTTAAGACTTGAAGATATTAAAGATATTAAAGACATTTAAAGATATTAAAGACATTTAAAGATATTAAAGACATTTAAAGATATTAAAGACATTCAAGACTTAAAGATATTAAAGATATTAAAGACATTTAAAGATATTAAAGACGTTTAAAGATATTAAAGATATTAAAGACGTTTAAAGATATTAAAGACGTTTAAAGATATTAAAGACATTTAAAGATATTAAAGACATTTAAAGATATTAAAGACATTTAAAGATATTAAAGATATTATAGACGTTTAAAGATATTAAAGACATTAAAGATATTAAAGACATTTTAAAGATATTAAAGACATTAAAGATATTAAAGACGTTTAAAGATATTAAAGACATTAAAGATATTAAAGACGTTTAAAGATATTAAAGACATTAAAGATATTAAAGACGTTTAAAGATATTAAAGACGTTTAAAGATATTAAAGATATTAAAGATATTAAAGACATTAAAGATATTAAAGATATTAAAGACATTTAAAGATATTATAGATATTTAAAGATATTAAAGACGTTTAAAGATATTAAAGCCGTTTAAAGATATTAAAGACATTAAAGATATTAAAGATATTAAAGACATTTAAAGATATTAAAGACGATATAATAAGAATGTTTTGTGGTTATAAACTATCACGATAAATAGTTTGTTGTTATAACGTATAGAACAATAAAGTTATCCCAGGACCAGACAGGAAGTGTTATTGCAGTAGTGAAATGTGTACAAACGCACATTTATTGTTATAGTTATAATTATTGTTATTGTAATTATTGTTATTGTTATAATTATTGTTGTTATTACTATTATTGTTATAATTATTGTTATTGTTATAGTTATTGTTATAATTATCATTATTATAATTATTGTTATTGTTATAATTATTGTTATTATTATTATTATAATTATTGTTATTGTTATAGTTATTGTTATAATTATTGTTGTTATTATAATTATTGTTATAATTATTGTTGTTATTATAATTATTGTTGTTATTATAATTATTGTTATTGTTATAATTATTGTTGTGATAATTATTGTTATTATTATAATTATAATTATAGTTGTTATAATTATTTGTATTATTATAGTTATTGTTATAATTAGTTATTATTATAATTATTGTTATAATTATAATTATTGTTGTTATTATTATAGTTATAATTATTGTTATTGTTATTATTATAATTATTGTTATTGTTATAATTATTGTTATTATTACAGTTATTGTTATTATTATTGTTATTATTATAATTATTGTTATTGTTATAATTATTGTTGTTATAATTATTGTTATAATTATTGTTATTATTGTTATTGTTATGATTATTGTTATTATTTTTATTGTTATGATTATTGTTATTGTTTTAATTATTGTTGTTATAATTATTGTTATAATTGTTGTTGTTATAATTATTGTTATTGTTTTAATTATTGTTGTTATAATTATTGTTATAATTGTTGTTGTTATAATTATTGTTGTTGTTATAATTATTGTTAAAATTGTTGTTGTTATAATTATTGTTAAAATTGTTGTTGTTATGATTATTGTTATTGTTTTAATTATTGTTGTTATAATTATTGTTATAATTGTTGTTGTTATAATTATTGTTATTGTTTTAATTATTGTTGTTATAATTATTGTTATAATTGTTGTTGTTATAATTATTGTTGTTGTTATAATTATTGTTAAAATTGTTGTTGTTATAATTATTGTTAAAATTGTTGTTGTTATAATTATTGTTGTTGTTATAATTATTGTTATAATATTGTTATTGTTATAATTAATTGTTATAATATTGTTATTGTTATAATTATTGTTATTGTTATAATTATTGTTATAATTATTGTTATAATTATTGTTATAATTATTGTTATTGTTATAATTATTGTTATAATTATTGTTGTTGTTATAATTATTGTTATTGTTATAATTATTGTTATAATTATTGTTATAATTGTTGTTGTTATAATTATTGTTGTTGTTGTTATAATTATTGTTGTTGTTATAATTATTGTTATTGTTATAATTATTGTTATAATTGTTGTTGTTATAATTGTTGTTGTTGTTATAATTATTGTTGTTGTTATAATTATTGTTATTGTTATAATTATTGTTATAATTATTGTTATTGTTATAATTATTGTTATAATTGTTGTTGTTATAATTATTGTTGTTGTTATAATTATTGTTGTTGTTATAATTATTGTTATAATTATTGTTGTTGTTGTTAGTGTTATAATTATTGTTATAATTATTGTTATAATTATTGTTATAATTATTGTTGTTATTGTTATAATTATTGTTATAATTATTGTTATAATTATTGTTGTTGTTATAATTATTGTTGTTATAATTATAATTATTGTTATAATTGTTGTTGTTATAATTATTGTTGTTGTTATAATTATTGTTATTATTATTGTTGTTGTTATAATTATTGTTATTGTTATAATTATTGTTGTTGTTATAATTATTGTTATTATTATTATTGTTGTTGTTATAATTATTGTTATTGTTATAATTGTTGTTGTTATAATTATTGTTATAATTATTGTTGTTATAATTATTGTTGTTGTTGTTATAATTATTGTTGTTGTTATAATTATTGTTATTGTTATAATTATTGTTATAATTGTTGTTGTTATAATTATTGTTGTTGTTATAATTATTGTTATTGTTATAATTATTGTTATAATTATTGTTATTGTTATAATTATTGTTATAATTGTTGTTGTTATAATTATTGTTGTTGTTATAATTATTGTTGTTGTTATAATTATTGTTATAATTATTGTTGTTGTTGTTAGTGTTATAATTATTGTTATAATTATTGTTATAATTATTGTTGTTATAATTGTTATAATTATTGTTATAATTATTGTTGTTGTTATAATTATTGTTGTTGTTATAATTATTGTTATTATTATTATTGTTGTTGTTATAATTATTGTTATAATTATTGTTGTTGTTATAATTATTGTTATTATTATTATTGTTGTTGTTATAATTATTGTTATTGTTATAATTGTTGTTGTTATAATTATTGTTATAATTATTGTTGTTATTGTTATAGTTATTATTGTTCTGTGTGCAGAACCTCATTAAGAATGTTCCTGTTTTAACATCCAGTGATGTGATCTCAGCTCAATACTACAGACGACAGCTGACGCTTGTTTACACGCAAAGCATTATGGGAACTGTAGTTGGAGCAGTTGGAGCGTGATGAAGACAAAGCAGACGCTAACAAAGCTCATCAAATATTAATAACAGGAAAATCACAAAAGACATAAAATAGTTCAGGAGTTAAAAATGGATCAAATATAACATATAAAATATATATATATTTGAGTACAGTATTTTCAAAGTGAATAAAGTAACTATATCTTTAATATCATGTTGTCGCTCTGCTGTTGGTATTACTTCTAATGTATTTTATATTGTTACTTTTAGAAAAGATCTCAATAAGACGTGATAAAATAAAATATTGTTTTACTCTTGTTTATATTCTTATGTTGTCATTTCTGAATAATAAAGTTCTAATCTTAAAATATATATATTTATCCTTTGTTTATATATTTATATAATGTATATCTGGCTGGGGGGGTGCGGCCGCTCCCTCGTGGCGTCTCTTTGTTCTCGCCGTGATGTAACGATGACATCATCACCGCTGTCACTTTTGGTTTGTCGGCAGAACGCCGGTGAGCCGTGAAAACTGGGTCAGCGGCTGTAGTCGGGGTTACCGTGGTAACGGGATCAGTAGGTCACAGGGGAGAAAGCGGTCTGCTTCTGCTGAGGCATGCTGGGAAATGTAGTCAGCTGCTCCTCTTTACTGGCATGTTGTTGAAAATGAAGAGTGTTTTATTTGCACATTTTGAAACCATGATGTTGAAGCCGCCATAATGAAGCGGCGCCGGAACATACAAATAAAAAGTCAAAGGATCATTTTAGCAGCTGGAACATGTCCGTTCCTGTGTGGACGCATTAAACCTGTTTCAGGATTAAATCACTGACTTCTGTTTCCATTTCCTCCCTCAGGTTCTCCGCGAGGATGCGGCACTGAGCATGCTCAGAGCGCTGATCGTTACCATGGCGATGTACGGCGGCAGCAAGGCGTGCAGCGGGCAGGATAACTGCTCCGCCCACAGCGAGTCCAAAGACTACTGCTACTCGGCCCGCATCCGCAGCACGGTTCTGCAGGGGCTGCCCTTCGGAGGCGTGCCCACCGTGCTCGCTCTCGACTTCATGTGCTTCCTGGTGAGTCGCCACCGCACGTGCTCAGTGCGACACACGTTGACGACAGAGGATTAAATAATGAATAAATAATCACACTTTATTGAAAGCATTTATTGAAAGTCATAAATATATGATTCACTTATTAAAACACTAAATAACTGTTGGGTTTTGAAGCCCAAAGGGCGCTGTGATTGCCTTTCAAAAGAATCCAGTAAACTTCTAGATGATCAAGATACTTATTTATTTAAAGTGATGATGACAGCATTTCAAAAATACCCTCAGCCGAGGACACTTTCACACACCATGTCCACAGTCCGAATCAATAAAGAGCCAGTCAGCTGTCTCTTGGTAAAAGTGAAAGTGGTAAAAACATCATAAACATTTTGCTGTATTCTCTACAGAAGGGTGTCGTCGTCCCTCATTGGTCCATGTTGGCGCGGTTATGCCCCTTGGTGGGCCGTCTTGTTGTGACGAGATGGAGGTAGACCTGAAACTCTTTGAAGCAGGGGTCTCAGACTCGCGGGCCAATTGCGGCCCACTGGACGATATTTTGTGGCCCCCTACTTGACATCAAAGTTTAGTGTTAGTGTGGCCCGTGCGTTTTCTCCCGCGAGTCGTTGCCTTGGGCGTTTTATATTTGTTTTAATCACTTATAGGCTACCATAGCTCAGGCTTGTGACAGCAACGTTTTTTTTGTCATCCAGCCCGTCATGTCTTTCTCAAAACCTGCCGTGAAGAGAAAGGTTGGCGACGAGCACAGACAATTTCAGGAAAAGTGGGAGACGGAATATTTTTTTGTTGAGCACAGGGGCACCCCGACGTCCCGACGTGTCTTATATGCACAGAGAAATTGCGGTGCACAAGAAATACAACATCAGACGTCATTACTCAACTAGACATGCTGAGGAGTATGCAAAATACCAGGGAGATGAGAGAGAGGACCGGGTCGCCAATCTTAAAACATGTCTACTGAGGCAACAAGATGTTTTCAAGAAAGCAAGCAAAGAGAGCGATGCGGCAGTCGAAGCTAGCTACGTGGTGAGTGAGATGATTGCTAAGGCGGGAAAGCCATTCAAAGACGGCGAGTTCATCAAAAAGTGCATGTTACAGGCTGCAAGTAGAGTCTGTCCGGAGAAGAAGGGTCAGTTAAGCAACATCAGCCTTTCAGCCCACACAGTGGCAGAGCGCATTTCTGACCTGTCGGGTAACATATACGATCAACTGCGTGAGAAAGCCAAACATTTCCGTGCATACTCAGTCGCTCCTGGTGAGAGCACAGACATCACTGACACTGCGCAGCTCGCAATGTATGTCCGCGGTGTTGACGACAATTTTGAAGTGATGGAGGAGTTGCTCACAGTGATTCCAATGCATGGCCAGACATTGTGGATGCCGGTTTACCATGGAAGAGGTTTGCTGGAATAACAACCGACGGAACGCCATCAATGACAGGGAGGAGAAATGGACTGGTGGGAGATGAGGGTGTGGAGGAGGCCATTGCTCTGCACTGCATTATCCATCAGAAGGCCCTTTGCAGCAAATGCCTGAAGTTTGACAATGTAATGTCTGTCGTTGTGAAATGTATCAACCATATCAGATCCAGGGGCTTAAAGCACCTCCAGTTCCGCGCCTTTTTGGAGGAAATAGAGTCAGCAGGATGTGCTCTACTTCACCGAGGTACGTTGGCTCAGCAGGGGAAACGTCTTGAAGAGGTTCTTTGAGTTGAGAGCAGAAGTGAAAGCCTTCATGGAGAAGGATGGGATAAGTGATCCAAATGGCTCATGGACTTAGCTTTTCTTATTGACATCACACAGGAGCTGAATGTACTGAACAAGACATTACAAGGCCAGGGGCAGCTGGTCAGTGCTGCCTATGACAACAAAACGTTTGTTATGGAAAGCCCAGCTCTCTCAGACAAACCTCTGCCATTTCCCAGCATGCAAGGCACTCATGGATGTGGGCACACCATTCAGTGGTGAGAAGTATGCTGATGCCATTGTAAAGCTACAGGAGGAATTTGATCCCAGGTTTGCAGATTTCAAGACACACAGAGACAATTTTCAAATGTTTGCTGACCCCTTCTCCTTCGATGTGCAAGACGCCCCTCCTGTGCTTCAACTGGAGCTCATTGACCTGCAGTGGAGTTCTGAACTCAAAGCCAAGTTCAGGGAGGTGAGTGGAAAAGCAGACAAGCTTGGACAATTTTTGAGAGAATTGCCCCCCACCTTCCCTGAGCTTTCCAGGATGTTCAAGCGGACCATGTGCCTTTTTGGGAGCACATATCTGTGTGAAAAGCTCTTCTCCACCATGAACTTTAATAAGTCAAAGTACAGGTCCAAACTTACCGATGGACATCTTCAAGCCATACTGAGGGTCTCAATGGCTTCCTCCCTCAAGCCGAATGTGGCTCTGCTGTGTAAGAGGAAGCGCTGCCCGGTCTCTGGCAGCAAGGAGTAGGTCAGAGAAGCATATGTTCTGAAGAACCGTTCATGTTCTGAACTGTTATTATTAAAGATTGAGAAGATTGGATCAGTTGTACTTTTTTTTGGAATAATAGAAACCCTTTTTTTGTGGAATATTTGATGTGGCCCAGCCTCACCCAGAATCTACCTCCAGCGGCCCCCAGGTAAATTGAGTGTGAGACCCCTGCTTTGAAGAGAACCTACAGTGCTTCACATTCATAACTAATATAGTGCTCATTATACATTTGTGCAATAATACATTTTGATTAAGGTGGACGAGTACATGTGATAATCATTAAGTGTGACTCAATACAATCAGGAGTTTATTTACTTCACAATATGTATATATATATATATATATATATATATATATATATACACAGTATATATATATATACTGTGTGTGTATGTATATATATATATATATATATATATATATATATATATATATATATATATATATATATATATATATATATACTGTGTGTGTGTATATATATATATATATATATATATATATATATACACAGTATATATATATATATATATATATTACAGTATATCTCAAAAGTGAGTACACCCTTTAGATTTTTGCAAATATTCTGTTATATCCTTTCAGGGGATAACATTATCCTACTGAAACTTTGATATAACTTAAAGTAGTCAGTGTGCTGCTTGAATAACAGTATAGATTTATTGTCCTTTGAAAATTACTCAGTACACAGCTGTTAATGTCTAAACAGCTGGCAACAAAAGTGAGTACACCCCATAGTGAACATGTCCTAATTGTGCCCAATGATGTTGTTTTCCCGCCCTGGTGTCATGTGACTCGTTAGTGTTACAAGGATTCAGGTGTAAATGATAAGCAGGGCTGTTAAATTTGGTGTTTTGGGCACAATTCTCTCTGAATGCTGGACAACATGGCACCTCATGGCAAGGAACTCTCTGAGCGGCTGAAAAAAAGGATTATTGCGCTTCACAAAGATGGCCTTGGCTATAAGAAGATTGCCAACACCATGAAAATGAGTTGCAGCACAGTGGCTAAGATCATACAGCGGTTTTCCAGGACAGGTTCCACTCGGAACAGGCCTCGCCAGGGTCGACCAAAGAAGTTGAGTCCACGTGCTCAGCGTCATATCCAGAGGTTGGTTTCCAAAAATAGAC